>NW_004955498.1:71958-191108 GCF_000276665.1 Chinchilla lanigera | reverse complement strand
TTTTTTTGGTTTTTCTCCAGTACCAGGAACCGAACTCACGACCTTGCGCTTGCCAGGCAGGCGCTTTTTGCCGCTGAGCTAAATCCCCAGCCCCTCGTGTTTATCCTTTTTCAAAGCTATCATGCTGTTTTCTGAAGTGTTTGTATGTCGGTACAGTCCCTAGCAATGAAGAAAAAAAAAGCATCAGGGCCAAAAAAAGAGGAAGTCTTTTTTTCTAGGAATATTTGTGTTACTGGTTTCTAATTTTATTTCACTGGGTCAGAGAATATATAAATCCATTTAAATATACTAAGGCTTGTGGTCCAGAATGTGGTCTAAGGTGATGATACGTCTGAGAAAAGTGTGAATTTCGATGTTGTGGCATTGGCTGGTCTATAAATATCAATTAGGCAGGTGGCATGATTGCACCTTTCAAATAAATTATGCACCTATTTTTCTATCTTTTTACTTTCTGTTTAATTTGGTCTTCTCATTTGTCAGTGTGTGAGATTAAATCATTAATTTTAAGCTTTCTTCTGCTATATTGAATTAATTTTGGCATAAAACTGCTTCCATACATTTGTCAAGTTTGGTCTAGTGATTTCTCATTTGATATGCAAATAGACTACAACCTAAGTTGGAAGAATAATCTTAGAGCCAGTAGCAGAGTCTCAACCAACCACAGAGGATGAACTTGTAGCTAGTAAGAGGCAGAAAGCTGCCCACTGATCACATAAGGCAAATTCTGATGACACTAAAAAAGTTGTTTCTGTGTGTCACTTCTGTTTTCTGGTTATAAATGAAACCTGTACATGGGGTGGAGTAGAGCATTTCTAACCATCTTTGGTCTAGACTGGTGTTTGATTTATGAATCATTTCTTAGATAAACTTTGATAAAATTCATTTAGCTAAAGCTTTTATTTTCCAGTGAAGAGTGTGGTGCTGTATTTTTCTCATCTAATCATGACTTTAGCTGCCTGTCATAAATTTTGGTTGATTTTGTTTTCATTTTCTTTTTTTTTATTTTTTCTTTTTGAGACAGGGTCTCTCTATACAGTTCAGGCTGGCATTGAGCTCACTTTTTAGCCCAGGCTGGTCTCAAACTTGCAGTGATCCTCCTGCCTCAGCCTCCCAAGTGCTGGGATTACAGGCGTGCGCCACCTCGCCCCGGTACTTTTTTTTTTTTTTTTTTGTGGTACAGGGGATCGAACTCAGGACTTTGCACTTGCCAGGCAGGCGCTTGTGCCACTGAGCTATATCCCTAGCCCGCTTCCTTTTCTTTTAGTTCAAAAGAACTTCTGATTTATTTTGTGATTTTTATTTGTGCTTTGGATTATTTGGTAATGTTGCATTTATAAACATTTGCTAATTTTCTAGCTTTCTTTTTCTCATTTAATTCTAATTTATTTTCATTTTAGTCAGAGAATATACTTTGTATGATTTCTTTGCATTTATTTTTAGAGTTATGTGCTTAATCTCCTATATAATTACTGATTTTCTGTTGCCTTATTCTCTCAATTGTAACAGAAGGGTCTTGAAATTTCTAACTATAATTGAGGTTTAGTTTTTCCGTTTAGCTCTTAAAGTTTTTGCTTCTATTAATTTCAAAGATCTTTTAGTCACTACACATATACTTTGGTTATTATGTACTGTTTTCGAATTGAGCCTTTTATAATTACTAAATGACCCTCTACCATTGGTAATATTCCTTGCTGAAATCCACTTTGATATAATTTTCCAGCTTTCCTTTATTAGTGTTTATATAGTGTATTTCCCCTTCCTTTCAGTTTTAATTTATATTTCATGTTTAAATTAAGGTTATTTTGTCTATTGCACTAAATTAGATCTTGGTTTTGTATCAAGTACTATAATCTTTCTATTTTATCTGTGGTATTCTACTACTTTAAATTAATGAAAACACAACATGATTGTATTTGCTTTCTTTGACTCATTCTCTTTCTGTTCCCTGCTTTGTTTGGGTGCATTATTGGTAATAGTTCATATTAGCACCTTTATTGGCTTCTCAGCTATTCCTCTATTTTTAAAATATTTACTTTAGGTTTTACAGTATGCAATTTATCAAATTCTACCTCTAAATAAGATATTAGTTCATGTATATTATAAGATGCTTTCAACAACATACTAGTTCCCTCTGTTAGCATTTGTGCTATTGTCATGTATTTTTCTTTCTCATGTGTTATAATGCTAAACTCACGAGATATTATTACATTATGCACATTGAAATCCTTCCAAAGCCTTGTAATACTAGAGGGGAATATGAGTTGAGGGAGAGGATAGAAGAAAAACAACATTTTTGCACACACAAATCATCCAAAAGAAACTCATTAATCTGCAAAACCAATATACACTAATAAAAAGTGAGAAAAAACAATTAGAATATCATGTTAATTACTAATATTAGTTGTATGTGGACAAGAGATAATAAGATAGTGTGTAGAGGTCACCCTTTCGTAGGCATTTTGTTAGTCAGATTCTGTTATTATGACAAGATACCTGTGATGAAGACTATAGGAAAAAAAGGTTTATTTTGAATCATGGATTCAGAGATTTCAGACCTAAAGGTTTCATCCCCCCCATAGTGCCACAGGTGGGGGAGCCAATCCCTTCACACATGAGCCTTTGTGGGGCACATTCATTATGTAAACTGTAGCAGATATTAAAGTTCAAAAGAGAAAATATCTACTGTATTGGTAGAGAAGATCCAGTTCTTCAGAAGGAAAGTCTAATTCCTGTTGAAAGTAGGATCCTGAAGAAAGAAGGTTTTACAGCAAAACTTTCTTTAACTAGTAAAATACAAAGTAATAGTCAATTTGTGGGATTCCAGAACAATTTCTCAAGAGAACAATAATCCTGTGTTTTAAATAAAGATAGAAAAAGTGAACCACATAGGAAATGAAATGTACGCTGTCTCTTCTTACAATAAGACCAGTTTTAAGATATGTAGAGAAATGGGTCTAATGTTGTATGTCTCTTTAAGTGATTGACTCATTTTCTTTTTGAGAGACTAAAGTAAAGTGTTTTTCATGGTTAAAAAGAAGTATAGCACAAAATTCCATATTATATTTTATGCCATAAGTAGAAAATGTGCAGATGACAATTTCAGTAATATAAAACAAATTAGACCACAGTGGCAAGTTGCTAAAACATCCAATATTCATATTGATTTGAATATCTGGGCATTCCAAAATTGTTTTTAAAATGATAGCATAACTGCAACTTTCAATAAACTCATTTTAACAGAGTTATATTTTTCCACTTCCAACATCAATAGTTCTAATTACACTTGTTATCGAGTCATTTAAACCTATATATTTTCACTTTACAAATTTAAAATGAAGGAAAGTAAGAAAAGAAACAGAGAAACAGAATTTGGATTTTGTTTATAATATACCAGAGCCAATTTTGTATCTTGGGTTTCTCCAACAAACAATAATACCCTCAAATGAGCTTAGCTGCAAAGCAAAACTTGCATCATTAATCAGAAATAATTGCATTACGGATAATTCTCAGGTGTGTGTTTGAAATACCATTGTTTACTGAAGATATATAAAAGCAAAATGCCTCTCTCAAGTAAAATCTCTTTTTAAAAATAACATAGTTTTTAAAGGGGAAATATGTGTATTTTAAATAAGATTTCTTTAGAAAGATAAAATAGGATGGGAAGAAAACATACTAGCAAGGTAATTACCATGTAAATATCAATTCTTTATTTTCTTTCTTAATTCTTTAGCTCATCTCAATTCCATTCTGGCATACAGTGTGAGACAGGGCCATAATATTTTAAGTTTTTCAAAGTAATTTTCCAATACACATTTTGTTGAGAAAACAGTCTTTACCAATGTATATATAATTCTTCATTTGTCATACTGAATTCACTTCGATGTACGCTAATGTGGTTTTCCATTTTATATTTTGTTGATATCTTTTTATCAAAATTTTTTATTAAGGTTAGAGTTCAAGAATTGAATTCTATTCAAAACTTTTCCTTATTACAAACCGCTCATTTTTAAAAAATTCTACCTTCACTTTTTAAAAATTTATCTTTGAGGTTTTGGCTTATTGAATTAAAATACTTAATTTATCCTATAGTACAATGTCCCATTAGTGTGCATAATCATAATATCAGTGAATATCTGCATTTTGATATTTGGCAATCTGATAAGCAGAGGCTATGTACTTTAAAAATCTAATTTGTACTTATCTTACTATCAAAATACCTCTCTCTTTTCTCATATTTTTATTATACACTTATAAGTATGATGAATAGCCTATATTATGCCTTTAATATTTTTCTATTGGCTTTCTTATTTATTTATTTGTTTTTAGTAAGTTAGTTTAATTGAAGTACAATTTACCTTCACTAAAAGTCAATAAAAATATCAAGATGTGAGATTTATATAAATTCCTCAATATGAATGTAATTATTGTATATCTCAAAGATGTACTAATAAAAAAGCCTAAAAACTAAAATGTCAGCCTTTCATGAATAATTCTGGTTTTATGACTGTATGCAAACATAATCATCATTCAGATTTACTTTGCATCTTTTTATTGTTAAATTTCTCTAACTTTTAGCAGTCAATAATCTATCTATCCATCTATCTACCTATCTTTTTGGCCTTTTGGTGGCAGTAGGGATTAAATCCAGGGTCTTCACACTGAGCTATATCCCCAGTCCTTTTCATTTTGACACAAGGTTTTGCTCAGTTATTAAACTGCCCGGACTGGGTTGAACTTTCAGTTCTCTAACTACAAACTACAAGAGTGCTGGGGATTACAGGTATGCACATCTTTTGTCTTTTAAAGATATTCTAGTAATTAAATATTGGGTAGCCTTCTAAAACTGGCTTCTTTTTCTTAATTTAGTGCATTTGAAGTTCATCCAAGTTGTTCCAAGTGTCTCTAAAGCCTGACCAACTCTTGTCTTTTAGTTATAACAACTCTAGTAGCATTTCCCAGGTATTCTTTGCACTTGCCAAATGATTAATGACGTTGAGCCCTTTTCCGTATGCTTGTTGGCCATTGATATACTTCTTCGGGAAAATATCTATTCAAATCTTTTTCTCATTTAAAAAACTTTTTTTTGCTGTAACTAATATCACAAGGACTTCTTTTCCAAAAATTTACTAGTTTTGCTCTTTCACTCAGGACCATCATCCATATTAATTTAATTTTTGACTAAGGTGTGTAGGGGTTCAAACCGATCACTTTGTATGTGGATATTAAATTCTCTTAGCAACACTTGTGGAAAACCTTATATTTCCCTGCTAAATTTCCTTGACACCTTTGCACTTTCATAGAAATTTCAGAACTCCTTTATAAATTTCAGTGAAGATGTAGTTGCAGTTTTAATAAGTATTGCATTTAATGTGTTGATTCATTTGAAAAACACCATTTAATAATATTGTCATTTTCTTTCAATGGAGAAATTTATTTCAGAATTTATTATAGTTTCCTTTTGATGAGATGAATTGTCCTTATTTCTCCTCATTTGAAAATGTATTCACTGTGCTTTTAATATTAAAGGACATCATTGAGGTTTTTTCTCCAGCAGTTTAAGGATAGTTATTTAATTTGTTTGTTTGTTTGTTTGTTTTGAGAAAGGGTCTCACTATGTAGTTCAGGCTGGCCTTGAACTCACTATGTATTCCAGGCTGGCCTTGAACTCACAGCAATCCTCCTGCCTCAGCCTCCAGAGTGTTGGGGTCACAGCTATGTGCCACAGTGCGTACGTGGGCTCATTTATTTTCATTAGTTATATTCACTTCATTTAGGAAAGCACCAATAGCCACTCTAAACATCTTGTCCGCTCAGTGCAACACATTTCTTCTAAGATTCAGATTTTGCAGATTTTCCTTCTGGATGTATGCTATTGGTCCTTCATATCTGAGATACATTTACAAGTTGTCAGAACACTGTGAAGGTGAACTTGTGGATACTGGGAATTCTCTGTTTTTCCTGATGAGTCAGTCTCTCCACCTTCTCTCTAACTCGGCAGCTATTGTGAGTGGATATGAACTGTAAACCGTTTCTTGGGCGGGGGCATCTTTGTCTCAGTTCTTTTGTTTCCGTCTTCAGTTTGATTCTGTTCTGCACATGTACATTTCAGAGGTCAGATGGAGATGATGCTATGCAGAATTTTGAAATCTTTCCGTTTCAATATTCTCTGTTTCTTTTCAGCTGCCATGATTTCTTCTGGGCTAATCCTGTGTTGATTTTTTTTCTAGCCGTAAATGTTTGGCTTTTCCACTGATGATCTCTGCCCCTAGTGTTTGCCATCTGTACTTTGTCCTGTACAAAACACCAGAATAATAAAAATTTATCCTATATGTCTTTTCCTCCATCCTTTTTATATACAGTTCTGTTTACTCATTCTTAAATGTTTAAATGTTAATGCTTGGGTGCTGGGGATTTAGCTCAGCGGCAAAGCGCCTGCCTGGCAAGCGCAAGGTCGTGAGTTCAGTTCCCGGTACCGAAGAAAAACCAAAAAAATAAAAAAAAAATGTTAATGCTTTTGCACTGAGTTTGTGGCTTTCATATTTTTGTAGACATAATGAGTTAATATGAATGGTAAGCACTTCGTAAAAGTCTTAGTGGAGCATTTCTAGATGTAGAAATCAACACATTTCTGAGGATCTAATGTTTTATATTTATGTTCAAAAGTAATAGTGGTTTGCATTTTGTTCTTTTAACACACCTTTTCCAGGTTTTGATATCAATATCATTATGGTTTTATAAGATGAAAGATTTCCTTCTTTTCCAATTTGTGGAATTGTCTATCATGTAAAAGTTGGCAGAATTCCTCTCTTTACCTGGGTCCATTTTATATTTCTTCATACCTATTGACTTGCTTAGCAAAAGTCACCTGAGTTGCTCAGGTGTTGGATTTTTCCTTGAAGTGATTTTGATAATGTTGCTTTCATGCAGAAGTGTTTGTTTTCTCAAGATTTTCAACTTCACTTTCTGTAATATTTTACATGGACTTATCCTGATTGATAAAATAAAAGCATCTTCTATTCCCTGCCCTAGTCTAAATTCTGTGTGTCTATGCAACGTATAATTTTTACTATAGGGCCAGGGATATAGCTCAGCGGGATAAGCGCCTGCCTGGCAAGCTCAAGGTCCTGAGTTTGATTCCTGGTACTACAAAAAAAAAAAAAAATTTACTAGATTGGCAACAACAGTGTTATTCACCAGTGCTGTGAGAAACAAAATAATTGTTTAATTTATAATGTCAGTGATTCAAATGCAAAACACCAGTATGCGCAACTTGCTGTTACTCACCTTATACACTGATATGTAACTTAGTACAAGTTGTCTATTTACAACTGGATGTTTTCACATCCAAATAATTATGGGCTAGACAGCTAACAGATATATAGCAACTATCTTAATGCCTGGCATGTAACAGTTATTTTATAAATGATACGAGGACCATAACCACAAAAATTGCACCTTACTTAAAATTGTCAACAGCCCCAAGATACGTTTCACCTTGTTTTGTAGAGTAAAAGTCACAAGGCTCAGAGATGTTATTGAATTATTTAGGAGACTGCAGACCTAGGGTTTAATAAAGTTGCTTTAGCTATTATTTTGTCCTATTAGTGTGACACAGTTGCTTTATTATACCTCATCTTAATGACTCTCTGTGCCGCTTCATCTATGTTAGGTTCTATCTTGGGAAAACAAGAAGGTGAGAAGTTCCCAGGCTAAGGAGGTAAAACCGTTCACAAATTCCTAAAACATAAGTGATTATGGTAAAATCTATGAGAGTCCAAGTTAAGAAAGTTTCCTACATAAGAGGCATTTGAGTTGTGAAACAAAGGTTACTTAGCATTTAGATATTGAAACAAAGTTATGATTTCATGATGTCAAGGGACAAAGTTATCGTTTCATGCCAAAGAAGTGATTTTAACAACAGAACAATGGCAGGAAATGAATTCACGCTCCAAACAGTGAGTTTTGTCTGTGTTGTCAAGTGCACAGAATCCTCGGGACAGTTAGAAGGGGAGATAGGCAGGGCCTTAGGCATGAAGTGACTGACAAGGCAGATGTTTCTAGAAATGGCCATTCACTTACTAGAAGAAGTTGCCCATTGTGTAGGGCAGATGTAGAGCAACTGATTATTTTAGGGACCAGCTTGCACGTATTTACTGTATACCCGTAGACCACATGACTCTTACCTCACGCTAGCAACAGCTCACTCCAGCAACAACTCATCCCAGCAACAAAGGCTAAGACCCTGATTGGCCTAGAGTACACCAATCAGGGCACATCCCATAACCCTTAACTCACCTCAGAACAGCTTACCCCTGTAAGTATGGGCAGAGCAAAGCTATCACATTGAGAAGCTCCTTTTAGCCCCTCCCTGCCCTGCAACTTATTGCTCAGCAGCTTTGTCTTGGTCTTTGCAACAGTATGAATAAACCTTTGCTTCGCACTACTTTTGTTTTTTGACTTCCTCACTCTCCACTTGGAGGATCTTCGACTTTCAGTCAGCCTTGCCTCATTCCTGCATTCTTCACTGGAGTGAGGGCAGGAACCCTGAGGGACAGAGAGCATGACAAAGAAAACCCGTAGGTCCCCTCACCCCCATCCTGACATTACAGAATGAAATATGGAGGGGAAGGCCTGGAAAATCTTGAAATATCTTGGGTAGCAGATGAATGAGTTCTAGTTTTATTTAGCAGTATGTGGTGGGGCAGTTGTCGGTTTTGACCATGGAAATAACCTGATAATGCCTTTTACATGTTTATTATATGGTATTATATTTTGTATTGATATGCTGAATTGTAGATACATTAATATTATGTAATTTGTATTGCAAACATTTCCATGCAGTTTTTCTCTGTTTATTGGACTATTTTCTCAGTTTAAGCCATTTTTTTCCTTGGTGGAGATGTCAGGGAATAGAGTAATTTTTCAAGAAAATAAAATTAGGCCATTTTTACTATAAGATTGTATTAAGTAAAACCCAAAAGTTTTTTCTAGCACTTCTATGCTTTATTTTTTCAAGTTTAGGTTATTATCCCATCTAGAATTGATTTCAGTGTAAAGAATGAGTAGGAATAAAATTGTATATTGGTAGCTTATAAGATATTTGTCCCAACACTATCAATTTTTCTTCAGTGATACTAACTACATTTTTATAAAATGTGCATTATTATTTACTTGCAATTTGATCTTCATTGTATTTCACCAATTTATCTATCCATGTGACAGAACTACAGTTATAGCAATAATTTTTAGA
Source organism: Chinchilla lanigera (assembly GCF_000276665.1). Taxonomy (NCBI): domain Eukaryota; kingdom Metazoa; phylum Chordata; class Mammalia; order Rodentia; family Chinchillidae; genus Chinchilla; species Chinchilla lanigera. Next base: position 181,858 of record NW_004955498.1, on the reverse strand, counting down.
TATCTCTTATGAGTCTCTCATTATTAACTTGTCTTTTATCAACAGTTTTTATTCTTTTAAAGTGTTTATTATACCAACTTTTTATTATTTTGTCAAACATTAAAACAAATCACAATAGAATTGCAAACAGAATTTAATTAAAATTGTAAGCTAATTTTGGAAAAGTGACATTTTAATATTACTTAATTCTCCCAACCATGAACAGTTTTGTGTTTCCACTTATACAAGTCTTATTTGATACTCCTTAGTTATATTCAGAAACTTTCCTAATGTTGTCAGTTCTAGTCATGTTAAATTAAGATTGTTTCTGGTATTTGTTGTCATTGACACTTGGCGCTATTGTGAATTAAGCACTTTTCCTATAATGTTTATCTAACTGATTGCTGTTTCAAGTGAAATTATTGTATTTTAAAACATTTGCCTTACATTGTACATAAAAATATTACTTTATACTTTATATCACATTATTATTAGTTTGAACTATTTATCAGTATATAGACAGTATTCTTCTCATTGTCAGTAACTATATGAACAATAAATATCTTTACTTGAATGTGTGCTTTCCCCCTGAGAATATTACAGTAACTTCCCATATAAAGTACAGTGTGGTCAAATTTCCATTGCTGTGACAAAATACCTGAGGAAATCAATTTAAAGGAGTAAAGATTTATTTTGGCTCACAGTTTCTGAACTTTCAGCCCATAGTGGTTTGACCAGTTATCTATGGGGCCTGTGGTGATGTAGTCCATCACAGCATAAGTGTTTAGTGGACAAAAGCTGCTTCACAGTGGTCAAGAAAGAGAGACAGAGACCAGGAACAGAATGCACCCTTCCAGGGCACACCCCAGAAACCCACTCTTTCCAACCAGGCCCCACTTCCCAAGACTTCCACTGCCACCCAGCAGCACCCCCAGCTGTGGACCAAGCCTGCAACACGTGAGCCTCTGAAACACATTTCAGATCTAAGCTACAAAACTTACCATTAACCCTTTTCTCATTTTGAAGCAACTTCTACAGGGTTTCCAGTGTTATTTTGAAAAAGTTTTCCATACCTTCTCTGATTTCTTGCAGAATTATTGCTTTCCCACTTTTCTTCTTTTATTCTTGTCTGTATTTTAGTGTGCTAATTTTTATTTTTATTAGTACATATTAGTTATATAGAATAATAGGTCTTATTTGACACGTTTGTACAGCATATAGCATATTTTGATCACTTCCACACCATGACTTGCCTTGCACTTCTCTTCCCCCTCCACTGATCCACTTCCTCTTCTCTAAGATTCCCCTCAAAAATTTTGTCTTTTCTATTTTTTTTTGAGACAGGGTCTCACTCTGCAGTTCAGGTTGGCTTTGAGCTCACTTGGTAGCCCAGGCTGCTCTCGCACTTACAATGGTCCTCTTGCCTCAGCCTCTGGATTACTGGGATTGCAGGTGTGTGCCACCACGCCTGGTGCCCCCTGAAAAATTTTGGAGCCTGTTTCTTCCACTGAACTGTGCACTCTTTAGAATCCAGGAATGGTGATTACATTTTTTTGTTTCTCTTGAACTTACCACACCACCTGACACTGGGCAGAGTCTCACCTGGGATTTACATGGAACAGGAGCTGCTTTCCTGCATTTGGAAAAACAGAGAACAATACTACTCAACCTCTAGACAAGGACCACTAAAAGCAGAACAGAGAGTAAGTGAGGACTTGGGGCCGCCTCATGCCACCTCTTCCTCTACCAACAACCTCCAAAGACTAAGGAGTTGTAGCAGAAAACTCCAAGTTCCTAGTGTCAGTTTCCACCTTAGGACAAGGAGTTACATTACCAATTTTTAAACCAATTGAATTAGTCAATATTGGTAAAGCTCTCAGCATAGCGCCTGGCACATAGTAAGTCCTGTGTATGTACAGTGTTTAAGGATAGTCACATCAATATAACACATTTTCTAAAACAAATAATTAACAATAAAGCACACCATAGAAAATAACCCAAGTTACAGAAATTGGGGTAAGTACTCCACCTGTTTAAACATCCTATTAGTAGTTTCTGATCTGGTAACATTATTTTAGAATGCCTTTCCATTTGTTTTCTTTTGTCTGGTTAACTCAAGTGTCCCAGAAAGAGCTTCAAGTGAGCCTGTGAGTTTATCCTTTAAAAAAAATTGTTTCAATGGGCTGGTTCGCTCAGTTAGTTAAAGCATGGTGCTAATAAAATATTATTTCTACACTGATTATTTGTGGAGATTTTTAAGTTTCCCTGGGCTTCAATTTCCCCATTTAGCAATGAAGACTTAGATAGGTTATTTCTATGCTGCAGCATTTTGAAATTCTACAACTATTAAGATTTTTCTGTGATATTGTAAGCATCATAGAAACTACAAAGTGGTTGTAGTACAAACTATAAATGTGGAAATTTTTCTTACTTTTCATGGAATCTGTAAGCAGAGTAAAATCCCTCTCTTGGGTGCACATTTTAGGTATTCACACTTCCCAAATCAGTCAAAACACTCTTAACGATTTCATGGATCAATTTTACTTTACAACACATTTTTGAAACTTGAATTGCCTATGATAATACTATGCCACAGATAGGACAGATTGTGGTTATACATGTTGTGTATATGAGGACTATAAAACTCACAATGATTAAGTGACTTGCTGAGGATAATACAATTACAACACATGTGCCCATAACATAAATCAATGTCCTATCACTTTAATAATTGAGGTTTATTGAAGAAACACTTATTTAATTCCCTGGGACTTTGCTTTTTGTAATGATGCATTACAGTTCTGGGTGAAAGAGAGGAATTTAGGATCATATTGTCTGGTTCACTAAAATATAAATTAATGATGCCGCCCACGTTAAGGAATCTTATAGAACTATCTCATGTGGCTAAAATATTAATACAGATTCATTGAAGCCATCCTTGCTGCTGTGACTGGCCTTAACAAATGGCCATCATAAATGTGTCAACCTGAAAGTTAACATAATGGAAAATATAAATTTGGGGAATATTATTTTAGGTCTGGTGTCCCAAGGCAGAACTTGAGATAGGGATTTGTTTGAAATTGACTTAGGAGCAAACGTTCTCTAAATGAACATTCTCGCCAAGCATGGTGGTGCATGCCTGAAATCCCAGCACTTGGAAGGCTGATGCAGGAGGATCCTTGAGAGTTCCAGACCAGCCTGGGCTACAAAGTGAGCTCAAGACCAGCCTGAACTGCATAGCAAGACCTGTCTCAAAAAGACAAAAAAATAAAAAATAAATAAGTGTACATTCTATTAGACTAATGCATTGAAGTCAGGAATGGAAGGACATCAAAGTTTCTCTATCAAGCAAACCTCATCAAAGTGTAACTTTGACTAAATTCTTTGGGCCTTCCCAGGTGAAACTGAGAGCTGCATTTCAGAACTGTTCCACACATGTGTGAAGGGATGGGGTTTTCTAAACCTTTATGCTTTTCTCCACTAGGGCTATCTGTGGAGAACATTAATTCTGAGGTGCCTCTTGCTGTTCTCCGGTGCAGTCAGGTATTCCAGTAGTCTGGGGCCATCCTTTCAACAGAATGTGCACGAACAAAAGTGCTGGATTTTAGAAGCTAAAACACACCAGGAGCTCGTGTGCATGTAAATGGCAATGGGATCCAGTGGAACGTGGGCAGAACACTGATGGAGTCTGCTGAAATAACCCCAATTTACCCATGCTTTCCTTTTCCACAGTTGCAGTTATCTGCAGTGAACCAAAGTTTGAAAATATGAAATGGAAAATGTCAGAAATAAACTACTCATAAGTTTTAAATCACATGATATTCGAAGTTGCATTATGAAATCTCATGTCATCCTGCTCCTTCCCACTAGGGATAGGAGTCATCATTTATCCAGTGTTATCTATGCTGTATATGTCACCCACCCATGAGTCACTTATCAGCCACTCCAATTATCAGGCTGACTGTCTTAGGACTGCAGTCCTTGTACCTAAGTAACCCTGAGTAGTACCCTAGGCTAAGTCACAGCTCCTATATTACTCCTCTCCCTTCCTCTCATCACCTAGGCATTGTGGCATTTCTTATCTTCACAAAAAGGACAAGTACTGTGTAAGGGATATTTTGTGACACAGAAACTATATTCAGATAACTTCTATTATGGTATTTTGATAAAATTGTTCTATCTCAGTATTATTACTGTTAATTTCTTATCATGCCTAACTTGTAAGTTAAACTTCATCATAGGTATGCATTCATGAAGGGAAAAATAGGGTATATGTAGGTTTTGGTAGGATTTATGATTTCAGGCACCACCTGGTGATTTTGGAACATACCCCCCCATGGATAAAAGGAGGTTATGATATGAGGCTCTAAATACCAACTTTATTTCCAGAATTTATTTTCAGGTTAAAATGAGATAACTAAATGTTAATACATTATCTCTCACCAAGACTATTTCAGTGATTTAGCAAACATTTACTGAACACATGCCATGCAAACCACAACTATTGGTTCAGGGGATACAACAATTACAAAGATCAAAATCTCTGTTCTGATAAAACAGTCACATGACCACACACCAAAATGTAAGAAGCACATAGGATCTCAATAAACAGGTTGAATGCCCACTTAGTATTTTGGGCCTTTGAACATTGCCAGGGTTTATTTGTTTTCTTTGATTATCTGTTTGGGAAATCGTAATAATTTCCTTGGTGAGGGGTTTAGAGATTATTCCTAGCTAACATCCTTTTCTCAGGAGTGAGTCATTCTACGAGATAGAAAAGCAGGCAGCATGCTCCCCAGCCTACACACCAGCCTCTGCTCCTTGTGGTAGCTTCCAGCTGTGAGTAAACCCTAGTTTCCCATCATTGTTCTATAGTGGAGCTCGAGAGCACCAGTGCACAGCTGTCTTTTCTCCCAGCAGCAATTCTTCCCCATTTAAGGGTGTCACTCCTGCTGTTCTAGCTTTTTTCTTTTGATGCATTGATGTTGCACTCTCTACTGGATCATTTCTTTCATACCCACTTGCCCACTTCAGGGCCTTTGAACTTAATGTCCTTCTTGATATGCTCTTCCTTCGTTCTTTGCATCATACTATGTAAGTGCACCAGGCCATGAAGTCAAATTACTTGTATTTGAATCCTATGTCTATCTCCCAATGCCAATTTATTTAATAATTAGTTCAGATATCATCTACATAACGATCAAACTCTCCTTAAGCAATTATCCAAATAGTTGAAAATACACTATCTTGCATATTTTAAAATATTGTGTATTGGAGTCTTTATTTGGTATCTTCCTGGTCTCTCTCAACAGTAATGATTTGCTTAGCTGGTAAATGCTAGTGGTGAGAGTAACGATGGACAACCCCACTGAAATAACTCCAGTTTTTAGTCCTGTGCTAGGACACCAGTTTTTAGTCCTGTGCTAGATGCTGTACTAGCAGCTTTGTATTCGGTGTGTCATGAAATTACCACAGCAATCCTCAGATTTTCCTGTGAGAATACTGACACTGAGTAAAAAGAAATGCATTTTGTACAGTCACTGTTTAAAATGAACCATACCAGGCCATCAAAGAAGGTGAACTTTCTCTCTGGTTTCTTTGAGGGAAAATGGTGGTATGAATGCTTATGCATAGAAAAGTTTGAACAAAATATTGGACAGTGTTTCCAAATGACTGTTTCTAATGTATTGGTCTTTGGCAAAAAACAAGCACAAAATGATTATAAATAACATAATGAAAGTGCTTCTAAAGGGAAATAAAATACTGTAGTCAAGATATACAGCTGTGGTTACAGGATTTCATTTTAGAATAGAGCTTGTTGAATTTCTGCTAATGAAGGATTAGCTTATATTTTTTGGATTGATTTCCTCAAATATCAATCATCTCAGCTCTGTTTCTTTTATACAAAAGTAACGCATTTTGCTCTAAAACATTTGGATATAGACAATTTAAAAAAAAAAACACAAGTCATCCATATGCCTGCTGCCTATGTGATGATTGCACATTTTGTTTCTTTGCAGACCTTTTCTTTTTTAATTGCATTTTTCTGTATGTATATATTTGCACATTTATATGTACTTAAGGATAACATAAAGATTTCTATTAGCAGTGTGGGAAACCAGATACCCTAAATTATCCTTCTCTGTAAAAACAACCAAAAATCCTTGATAAACTATTTTTAAAACATTATAAATTACATTGCTGAACTCATTAGAAAATTAAGGGAAATCCTTAGAGATTGGAAAGGGAGAGAAATTGGGAATCCAGAAAGATAAATGAGCACTGAAGCTAATTTTGCCTAAGGCATCTGTCAAACCCTCTCATTTTGAGCTTCCCTCTGACATCTACTTGGGGCATGAGTGGGGTGACCATAAATCTCAGTTTGCCTGGGGTACTCCTCCTTTAATCATGTTGTTACTGCATAATTAGGATCAGCACTCTTTTTCACTCTTAAAAGTGCCTTGATTTGGCCAGTAATTTATAGTTTCACCAGAGGTGTGTCTCAGCCCTCACAGAAGCAGAAATCCTAAAATACTACTTTAATATAAGTCTCAGTAGAAGTAAAGAGGGCACACATGTCCCTAAAATGCGGTGCTAACTCCTGGGGAAAGAGACAGATAACTCCGAGAAAATATCATTCAGAGCCATTTGGGAAGAAAGTGAACATCCTTCCACTGGTCACAAACTCCTGAGTGCATCACATGACAAAGCAAATAATCAGAATGGTGGAATTTGTTGTTTTTAAAACTAATTTGTTGCATATTAAAAGTCAGGAAATACAAGAATATATGATAAAGTAAGGCTTCCCTTAAAAATGATTTGATGGTGAAAATATTAATGTTCACTCTATCTGGAAAGTGTGTGTGTGTGTGTGTGTGTGTGTGTGTGTGTGTGAATAATGCCTGAATCCTCAGTGATGTTGGCTAGGTATAGTAGCCTTTTTAATGAAGTATAAGCATGTATAATATATAACAAGAGTTCCATCCATTGTAATGTTGAGAACCACACAAAGATTCAGCTATGTCTACTTTTGTTTTCTGTTTTGCACAGAAATAGTTTCAGAAAGGCTTGAAGATGGACAGGAAATCATAAGATATAGACATATGGCAGTAGTCAAAGAAAGCAGATTAGATTTTCTGTTCATGCTGGGTTTTTTTTGTATCTTCTGCGTTTTGCTGTGAAAGAATATAATGGAATCATAGAGTCTCAAGTCAGAAATTTCATTTTTATATTTTTAGAATAAAAATGAGGGAAATTTTATTTTTATACTTTTCTTGAGGATTTATATAAAAGGCCTAATATTCAATATACTTGAAAAATATTTTGCATGGTGAAAAAGAACTTGCAAGTTTTCAAGCTATAGAGCCACTGGCATTTTCCACACAGGTAATACTTTTGTTCTCATATCTACTTAAAATTAGTAGCACCAATAAGGAATTTTAAACAACCAGATTGTCATGATTAAAAGTCTAACACTTATGTCTACATCACAGTAACAAAATATTTAATAAGTAAATATAATGCAAAAATGCAAATATTATTAAAAACTACAGCATCTATTTATATTTGAGAATGTCAATGATTTTAGAACTATATTGAAATATAAAACATTACATTTTAACTTAACAGTTACAGATGTGTGCTAGTAGATATTAAATTTGCATGTAGATTTTTTAATAATTTCCATGTAAGAATTGACAAAAATAGATTTTACGCTATCAGGATTTTCTTGTATGTTGATGTTTAAATTTCTTATTATATTTTGAAGATTTTAAAGTGTCATTCACTGTTTTTCAAAATTATCATTTCTAGTGGCTACATTATGGCCAACGTATTTCACTTGTTCTTTATTTTATATCTTTTCAAAATTCTTATGGCTAACATTGTAGCGAGCACGCCTATGCATAAATCTTAGACCAGCAATGATAATGATTTCTTTCAGCCATGTTGGAGATGCAATGTAGAATTTGGGGCTGTATCAGATAGCACTTGGATAGAACTCAGCGGTATACAAATCTTGCTCTGTTGTCTCATCTTGCCCATCCAAGGGTGCATATGCAGGAAGAACAATGATAGAAAATCCAGATAACTTAACAGAAACTTTCTGATAAATCTGAGTTTGAGTCTATGCCTCTCATTCAAAGCCTTTGCAGAGTCTGTATTTCCTGAGTCCAGATCAAAATACTTTCCATTGCCAGGCTCACATTCTGAATTGCTGGGCACAACAAAAGTGCTCCAGGTAAAAGTAAGTGAGAAAGGATGAAGACAGCCAGATGGCATTTTCCTAGTGCCGCTGCCCACATGAGGGAAGCGAAAGAGTGAGAGAGGGAGGAGAGGCAGAGAGAGGGAGTTGTGGAGGGGGAGGAGAGCGCGCGTGCGAGAGAGAGCTCTTATTTAGCAGTTACCCTTCCTACAAATAAAGTTAGCCTGAAAAATGTCCTGTAACACAATTATATTTCCTGTGAGGGGAAAGTGGGACAGGATGGCAGAATTAGTCAGAGCACGAAGACTTGTAAGAATTCTATTGCTACTTGTCTCCAGATTGCTCTTCAGAGAGGTTCTACTACCTTATGGAGCCATATGGAAATACATTTTAGTGCCTAACTAATTGCATCAAAATCAGCTTTGGTTATTGTAATTTGAAAAGTAATAATTTAAATGATAGAATTGTGTGTTATTTTCATTTGCTTTCTATATTTGATGGAAATTGCAAAGAAATGTGTGGGGGCAATGGATTCTATGTACCCATCACCTGATTTGTCGCCAAGTTACCTCCACTCATAAAGTATTAGTCAGCTTTCCTTTCACTGAAACACAGAACCGCAACTTAAAGATGAGAGGTTTAATCTGTCTCACAGTTTCAGGGGATTCAGCCCATGGCTGGCTGGCTCCAAGGCAGGAACATCATGGTAGAAGAGTGTAGTGGGGGAAAATTGCTTAGTTTGTAGCAACTGGGAAGCACAGCAGGGGAACGAGCCAGAGAGCAAGGCACGGGGGACCATGTATTTGACCCGTGGTCACATCTCCGTGACCAACCCAGCAACTTTCAGTAGTGTGTGGTTCACACTCCAATCAAGTTGACAGTTAATCTTAAGTGTCACACATAATTGTAGCACAGTATTAATATGGAGAAAATAACATTGGCACAATCCAAAATCTTATTCAGAGCTCACTAGTCTTAAATGTACTCATTTACATGTATTAATGCTTGTATATGTGTGAAGCTGTGTTTATGCAACGTTATCACCTTTAGCTTTATGTAACTTTTACCATAATCAAGGTGTAGAGCTGTATTATCTCTTCTTCTATCTATTTATAGCTGCTCTTACTCATTCATGATCACCCATAAATTAGCAACCACTCATCTAGTCACCATTTCTATACTTTTGTCAATATTAGAATGTAGTAGAAATAAAATCATATGATTTATAACCTTTTAAGGTCACCTTCCTTCAGGTACCAATATTCTTTTAAGATCCATGTCAGTTTTCATGTGTATAAATAATTTTTCCTTTGTTATTAAGTATTATTCCATGGTATAGATGTACCACAGTTTGTCTGGTATTCTTATATGTTGCAATATTTTTATCCTTTCTAGGCTTTGGTTCCTATACATAAAGCTGTATGAGAATCGTTTCACACATTTTTACATGGGCTTGAGTTTGATTTCCTAGTGATAGATGCCCAAGGGCACAATTGCTGGGTCATATAGTCAGCTTATGTTGACTTTTGTGAGGAACCAGAAAACCGTTTCCAGAGTGTTGGTGGACACTTTCCACTCCCAGCAGTGGTGTACGAAGGCTCTAGTATCACTGTATCTTCACTAGCATTTGGTATTGTCAATAATTACATTTTAGCTGCTATGAGAAATGTACTTTGGACTTCCTTATTTTTCTGTGAATTTCCCTCCATTGTGTGCCTATTTTTGTATTAGAGCATATTTTTCCTCTTAATTTATTAAGAGCATTTTTCTATATTGAACATATTAAGTCATCATTATCATGTGGGGAAATTTTTATGGATTTTGTATTTTCCTTAAAACATTTTTGGGTCTCAAATTGTTAGATGTCTAAATAATTAGATTTTTTGCCTTTGCAAATTATTTCCTTGCTTTTATGTTTAAAAATTTATTCTCTACCAGGAAATTAAATAATTATCCATTTATATACTCATTTTTCAATTTTGCATTTTTGATCTATCTGCAATGTAGTTTGGTATATATTTAAATGTCTATCATGAGTCATTTGTCATGAAAAATAATTATTTTAAATTATCCAAATAGTATCTCCATTTTTTAACTAGTTGCTTATGTTGCTTTTTTAAAATCACCCACTCCATTTTTACTCAGAGTTGATTCTATTTTCGTGAAATCTACATAGTTCTATCAATCTGTCAGTCCTTGTGCCAATACTATTTAGCTATGATTTTGGCAAGAACTAGATAGCAATCAAATCAAGACTGGGTTCCTGGAATTTAGATATTCTATGTAAATTGCTAGAAACGGGACCACATGCTTAGTAACCAAATGATAAGATGAAAAAGATATGGTTTTATTATGAAAATTCTGAGGCCTGACTTTTGTCCTGTTATGTAGGAGTCTCAAGAACTCTGCTCATGGGATTTTATAATTTTATTTTAGCTGCTGTGATAAATGTACTTTGAAGTTGCTCATTTTCTGTGCATTTTCCTCCACTGTGGGCCTATTTTTGTATTAGAGCATTTTTCCTCTTAATTTATTAAGAGCATTTTTCTATATTGAACGTATTAAGACATCATTACCTTGTGTGGAAATTTTTATGGATTTGATATTTTCCTTAAAACATTTTTTAGGTCTCAGAAATGTTAAATGCGTAGATAATCAGATTTAGCTTCACTTTTGCAAATTATTTCGTTGCTTTTATGTGTAAAAATTTGTTCTCTACCAAGAAATTAAATAATTATCCATTTATCTACCCATTTTTTAGTCTTCCATTTTTGATCTATCTGCAGTGCATTTTGGTATATAATTAAAAGTCTATCATGAGTCATTTGTAATCTAAATAATTATTTTAATTATCTAAAATCTCTCCAATTTTTAGCTAGTCTATTATGCTACTTCACTCATTCCATTTTTATTTAGAGTTGATTCTGTTTTTGCAGGGATACTTATTTTTTAGGCTAACTCATGCCTCTTGGAACAGCCTTAGATGTCCAGCAGTTTTGTTCTGTAGATTTGTATCTTCACAAATTTGTAGTTTACCAGGGTCCTGATATTTGTATAAGATTTCTCTAAGGAAGTTAGTGAAGTGAAAGTAATGTGTTCAGGTCAGTGCATCATAAGAAACTGAATCTGTCTTACGCTCTAAGAATTGCACTTTGGAAAGGAGTTATGATGGCTCACTAACCTGCAGTTGAAGAATTCACCCATGGGAAGAGAAACGGACTTCAGTTCTGTGTGAGGCTCTCTCCCATAAATTTGTAAATGTTTATTACTTCATTAATGTCTTTTTTTCTTTTCAAGAAAATATTAGTTCTTTCACTCAGAGAATAAATCTTAACCATTCCTATGTACCAGTTTCATTTTAGCTTCACAATTACCAGTGCATAAATGGGAATATTTTTGTTGAAAATAGCAAAACATGACTTAAAATGGTCAACATGGCAACGTCTAAGTTCATGTAACTGAAAATACAGAGGTACTATAAGATTTCCATCATCTCATTCAGGGACAAGACATGATCATTAAGGACCTGACTTATTTTAGTCTTTTCTTTTCTACCTTCCATGTTGTTGATTGACTTCATCCTAGAACTAGCTACCCCTAGGGTAACAGATGGTTGTGAACCACTCCCTAGAAACTCACTTCCTTGTTCAGGAGAGAAAGGGTGAACATGTCTTACCATTTCCAGCAATGATAATGTGTTCAAGTGTTTAGAAAATATCATTTAGCTTGAGCCATTCCAAGGTCACCTCCAGAGGAATGGAGTAAGGTTAACCCTGTGTAAGTCATCTAACTGAGAAAATTCAGGATTCTGTTGTTCTTAAAGGAGAGGAAATGGGTGTTGGTGAACAGATCAAAGATGTCTACCATATCCATTATTCAGTGCTTTAGAGACAGTTTCTAAAAGATGCTCAGAGTAATGCTTTGCATTAATACAGTTGGGTATTCCAGTTGAGCCCTACAGACTATATACTCCTAGACCTCATTCAGTAGGAAATAAATGGATGTTTTGTTTTGTTAGTTTTTACTTTTGGTGCTGAGGACAGAACCCAGGGCTTCCAGCTTGCTAGACAAGCGTTCTACCACTAACCCAAATCCCCAGCCCCAGTAAGTGGATGTTGACTCTGGTTTTAGTTACTTTTCTGGTTGCTGAGACAAAATACCTCATGTTAACTCCAATGTTAAGGGAGGAGAGGTTTATTTTGGCTGATAGTTTGTAGAGGTTCCACCCATAATCAGTTGGCTCCAAGGCAGGGTGCCATGGCAGAGGGACATCCCAGAGGAGGAACAATTCATCCCAGGCAGAAGACAGCAAAAGTAGCCAGCAACAAGCAGCAAGCAACGACAGCAGCCTCTTTCTGTCCCTTATAGTCTATCTAGGTTACCTGCTCATAGCACTCACACCCGGGTTGGAGTACCGTTAATCCTAGCATTGCACTATGAATCAATCCCAGCATCACACACTCTAGATCCAGCCACCTCTAAAAATCCCCACCTATGACCACATGAGGCTTTGGGGGGACATCTAGATGCAAGCCATCACAACTCTACACCAATCTGCTGCCTGTCATTGCATATGTCTTGGAAAGAATAAAGGAGCAGGTGTTTTTCATCCAAGATTTATTGGGGTCAATGTCTGCAAAACTTGGGAAAAAGTCACTCTGTCTCTATTGAATCTTTTGTTGGCTAGCTCGACATTGGACCGACACAGAAGCAGTTGGGTTACACCCACTGCCCTTTCCGTTTGAGCCACAGTTGTTTCCTGAGTGGGGTTCCTTCAGTGTCGTTGTCCAAGACCCAAGTCTGCCCTGTGTTCAGCTGTACATTAGTCATGATTGAGTGTGACAGAGACCTATGTAACATGTCTAGAGATAGTCACTTCATTTTAGCGTGTGAAATGTAAGCAGTTTTTTTGTTGATTTTTTTCTGGTACCGGGAATCAAACTCACAACCTTGCGCTCAGCAGGCAGGCGCTGTGCTGCTGAGCTAAATCCCCAGCCCCTAGTAGTAAGCAATTTAAAGAATACTTTTATTTCAAATATGTATGAGCTACTTCTAATGTCAGTGGCCATAATATATGAAATAGCATGAGCTCATGGTTCATAATCTCCCCAGATTGGCACCCTAAGCCAACGGATTTATGAGGAGGACAACATTGCTTTTTATTTATTTTTTACATTTTAAAAAATTATCTTTATTTAGGTTTCTGATTCAGCACATGTATCAAAGACTAATCAACATAATGTAAATAAGACATTAATCAGAAGTCTTACATCTCTCTAAGCTCCAACCGAGAATGTCAAGTTGCCACTATTACCAGAACACCAACCTAGTCAAGTTGCAGAGAAGCTATCATGAACAGCATACAGTGCGCGCAGATATGCAGAGGCGAGAGGCATGCTAGCATCTGGCTCTCTCTCTGTTGACATCTTTCTGCTTGACAGTCCACTTTTGCATTCTAGGTTAAGTTACAAATAAAGTCCAAAGAAGACACAGGGTCAGTCTGACCAGATACTCTTTTAGAGGAATGTATTCTTAACCTGTTGTGCATGCAGCTTTGTTTTTGCCAGGATGAAGCTCAGATTGCGATGTACAATACAATCTATATGATGTGCAGACAAAGTCAAAAACTAAAGTTGGTTGGCAACCTGAGTTAAGGCATGAATGCACACACGCACACGTGCACACACACAGCAAATACTGCTTTTTTAAAAAAGAGATATCTTGTGAGTGATAGCAACAATTCAAATGAATGCCATTCTAGCAGAGTAAAGTAAGACTGAGAATCTATAAGCAACTTGATTTTAGGTTTGGAATCAAGGCATACATGGTAATGGAGAAACTGAGAAGCATTTAGAAGCTCTTTAGCTTTCCTTGATTTCTTTTGTGATTTCTGTCTATGGCTGCGAGCAGGAAATACTGTTTAACTGGGCATTTGCTTCATGTCTAGAGATGTAGCCTGTGATATATTCTAGTAAGTAACAAATAAATAGCATGTTGCAGGTTGCAGAGTAATTTAACACTACATTTTTATTTGATTTGTTCTTCCCCAGAATCTTGTGAGTTAAGTAGGGATATGCAATAATTCGATTTTGAAGAGGCAGAGTTTCAGTATCAGAAATACATATTAGGCAGGGTTGTAAGATAAGTAAACTTGAACAAGAGATTTGATCTCTGGTCATCTCATTCCAAATCCCACGCTCATTCCACTAGGAAGTCATCCCTGCATTTTTACAGGAAGACATGGGTGAGAGATCAAGATCAATCATGGGCTATTGTACTACATATTTTCCCAGTCAGCACTGGGAAGATTCTCCAATGAAAATTGGGACACGGATGAGCACTGGTCTCATGCTATTAAGTATGTGTCCAGTAAATGAAAAAAATAGATGAGATTTTAAAACATGCTCTTACAAGAATTTTTCAAAGAATCTATGAAAATATTCCACATAATGTTATAGAGTTGTTAAGCTGTCATTCCTTCAGTGGTAGGATAAATATCCTCACTGTGCATACTGCCTACTTGCACCAGCCACTTTCATAAAATTACATGAAACTACTCTTTTATCCCAAGTGGCTCCCTCACCTGACCTGTGTATGTCCAATGCTTCACTTATGAATGTATCCCTACACTGCAGTAGAAGTGATATTTCTAAAATTAAATTGGGTCTTGTCCACCTCTTAAGATAGTCGAGGGATTCTGTGTTATCCATGACATGGAGCCCGAAGTCCTTAACCTGGCAAATAAAGCCCACTGAGCTGGTCCTTACTTATTTTTCTAGCTTTGAGACATGTCAGGGCCTCATGTGGTCTGCACTCAAGGCCTTATGAGTAGCATTCTTTTTGTGCTAGTGTAGTACATTGTGATCTCACATGCGCTGTGATTTACGCAACAGCACCTCTGCCAGGAATATGCTTTCCTTTTCACCGCTGTCTTTGTCCCCTGGCAAGCTTCATGCTGCTCATCCTTCAGTACTGAGATTAAGCTTTCCTTCCTCAGCAAACCCTCTGATTCCACTTTTTGGAAGACAGACTTAGTACTGGTTTCTTTAGATTGTGATCCTATAAAAGCTTTCATATATTTCTATTATAAGTCATCTCATTGGTTTGCTATTTTTTTGGTTTCTTTTCTTGATAGTTAACCCAAGTAATCCATAAACACTTAAGAGCTGATATATACTTGCTGATTATTGCTCTCTTCCAAGTTCCCAACACAGTGTGCTGCATGTGACAGATGCTCAATATAGTTGACAAGTGAACAAATGCTTAAGTGAATAAATGTTTACTCTAAAGTACATGTATGATGAGTACTTAAGGTATAACCTCATATATGAGGTTATATAACCCTCATATGTACTTTAAGGTATAACCTCATATATGAGGTTATATAATACTCATATATGAGGATTTTACAGGTACTAGCAGAAATTTTGGTTATGTACAGGTATTGTATCACATCCGGAATGTTGTATATACTGTTCTTATTCACCGTTGTGAAAAGGAAGACTTAATATTCATAATGGATGTATGAAAACTTTAATGCATCCTAATGTAGTAGGGGTAATAATCTGGGATGTAGTTATAGGTTTACCAACACGGATTTGCTAAATCTGTGATAAGTGAGATGGGACAAATTCCTTTCTCCCATTTTCATCTGTGGAATAGGCATAGAGGAGGGAGGTGGACTAGAGACTATCTCAGCGCCCTTCGTGCTTTGATAGTATGTAATTCTAGGAAGCAGGAAGAGTGATTTACGGAAAACAGCGAAACCATGAATACTAATGAAACTGCCTGAGCTGGGTGATCCTTTTTTGTTGGACTGAAAATGTTCATTTAGTATATGAGCCTTGCCTATCACATTTTGAACATCAGGAGACTATTTCCCACACGCAATGTTTATATTACTAAAAATGCTATTGAGTTAATTCCCAATGAGTCCTGGCAGCTTCACAGTTTTGTGAACCTTTCTCTTTTTTTTTAAGTCAGACTAGACATTTTAAGAAGCAAGGAAAAACTGGTCTTAAGTACAAAGACTAGGGCTGGGGATATAGCTCAGCGGCAGAAGTGCTTGCCTGGCAAGTGCAAGGTCCTGAGTTTGATTCCTGGCACCAGAAAAAAAAATAGAAGTACAAAGGCTAAAGTAGATAATTTTCTGCAAGTGTTTACTTCTTTCATGTAGTTTTTAGGCTCTTGCATGTTGTATTTAAAAAAGAAGAAATGTTTTAATATCATACAAACAAGACTTGGAAAAATCTAAGACATCAAAAACCAGTTTGAATCGTCCTGTAATTTTTAGTGTGGGGACCTAGAGTTGATGTGCATCACGTGTTTGCCAATGTTTTAAATGCGTGACTACACTTAGTATACTTCTACATTAGGAAATAATCTTGAAGTCACTTGAACTGAGTAAATTAAGTTGAATTTTCAAAATAAGCCTCGTGGGGTTTATTTCTTCCAGGTAACATAATGTTGAGCAGCTTTGGAGGTAGCTTTATCTCCCAGTGCTGCCACAAGTTTTCTAATGATAGATCAGACGTGACCACACTTGGGTGAACTTTGTCTCTCAAGTGTTTTTTATCCAGAAGATTTATTCAGTATCACCAAATGTTAAGATATTACAAATGTAAAGAATTCTTTGATTCATGGATTCTTTTATTCGATAAATAATCAACAAAAAAGCATACCTGTCATCACTAAATACCATGAACAAGAATATTATAGCACTCTTGCCTTGCCTTTGGGGCCCTACAGGCAATTAAGTGGCGTTATTTTGACAGATAATTTAAAACCTTTCTCAGTTTTGAAGATGTCAGTAACTGCTGGGAGACTTTTGGTCAGAAGTTTTGGACCTAGCTACATGGGACATAGCTGCAGAGAATGCCATTATTAGGAGAATATTTATATGGGGGATATTATCTGAGGCTCGCAGCTTCTATCCAAAGACCTTGCTCCATGGGCTTGGGTTGTACCTCAGTGGTGGAGCACTTGTCTGGCATTTGAGTGGTCCTGAGTTCAATTCCCAGTGAGACAGACAGAGAGAGAGAGAGAGAGAGAGAGAGAGAATCCCATTCCATGTTAATCCTCATACTCTGCTTTTGTAGCTGGTAGAACATGTTTACACCCAGGGCACAGATATCATCATGATAGAGATTAAAAAACAATATATTTCTGCCTTCCTCTCAATCCATCTGGGGGAAACTCCAAACTCTTCAAAGTTATCCCATTCTCCTTGCTTCTCCAAATGCCCACTGTACAACTGGCCGAACTGGTTAGCTTCTCTGGGCTCTGTGTTCTGAGGAGCTCTACAGAGTTGCATCCCCAGCTTCCCCATCCCTGTTATCTAAGGTAATAGTAAAAAGAGGTACATCTATCCTTTACTGAGTGCATGCTAATGCAGTAGGCTGTACTAAGTTCTTTAAATGGATGACTGCATTTGATTTTCATGACTACTTGATGAAGAAGGTACTATTCATAGCCACATTTTATAGATGAGAAAAGTGAGGCATAGAGGGATTACATAATTTGTCAAAAATCACACAGCTTGTAAGTGATGGAGCCAAGAGGTGATCCTGAGTCTATCTTTCTAGAGCTCAAAAATCAACTCTTAACAGTTAACAACTCTTTATAATTGCTGTAAAATTGTACTAACTTGTGTATCCACTGTGTGAGAGCTGAGGGGCATACAACACACTGGGTTCAGAATTGTTTCTTCAATGACCAGCTCTTTGTGTTTGGGTTAGATATATGCCCCTTACCCCTGTCTACCCTCATAGTGTGTCCTTTTATAAGATGCATCCTTGTCTTGCATTTTAAAAAGACAGTTTATCCAGAATTTATTTCCAGATGGTTTCTTCATATTACATAGCTTTACTGGAATATTAAACTACCATCACACATTGCTTAATAACAAGGTGCATTCTGAGAAACATGTCCTTAGCTGATTTACTTGTTTTGAGAACCTTGTTATATGGCACGTGACTCTATTTCATTTCACCAAACAATCATTTTAGTACATTCTTTTTCATTATGACACATTTCACTTAACTTGTTTTTGTTCAACTCTCTAGATTCTGTGGATATTGTAGTATTTATAGAATATTTTGTCACTTACAGTCAAGTGTGTTCTTATTTAATTTAATCTGTTAGTAGGTCTTATGAGAATCAGGTCATCTTAAAACCATTATTGCACTTAGCATTCATGTTTGAGTACTTGTTTTAGATAACTTTATTACTTTTAGATTTTATCTCATTCTCATTTAGAGAAGCATATTTTGTCTCACTAATGGTGCAGCCTTTCTGTCATGCTTTAGGGGGAAGAGGTTGGTGTGATGACTGCTGTGGATTGCGAGTGAATGCAATGGACATTGATTTATATGTTTGTGCCTAATCTAGTCTGTTCCCCAAGATGGAGAGGTAGGATGGAAAACAGTAGAAAAATTGATTTGTAGACTGGTTTTGTCATGGTTCTTTCCTCAGGAAATGGTTCAAAAGTAGTAGTAATGCTCTAGGAATAATAGTATTGCAAGTATTTGCACTACTAATGGTAATATTAACATCAAATACCGTCTATGAAGGACTGATAGATCAGACATAGAATTAGATACTTTAGTTGCATGTCTTATTTACTTATGCATCTCATTTATCTTAATTGCATGGATTATTTAATCTCCAGAAGGGCCCTGAAATTAGGCACTTACTTTATTCACAAGGAAATTGGAACTCTGAGAGATTTGGTCATTTGTAGAACCTAGGGTTTAAGTCCACATCTGTCTTAATTCCAAAGCCCATGCTTTTTCTTTAAAAGCTTCATGCATCCTACCTACAGAACAAAAGGATTCTTGTATGAGCAGGGCAGAGGCAGGACATCCCAAGGATTCTCCTCTTCCACCTGATTTCACCTAGTTCTTATTGCTAGGAGATCTCTCCCTACCCCAACAGGCATCTGGGAGCATGGCCTGTGGAGAACCAAAGATATGTCTTAGCTGAGCTGACGGAAAGGTCTGGTCTCATGTGGACAGAGCAGATTCAGTATAAAATTTTGTCATCTTGGCCTGATTCCCTGCTTACACTTTGGCTCAAATTGGCTGCTTCTGGGTATTCAGAAACCCCCGTGGGCAGGTTTTTATCTCAGCGGTTCTATCAAGGCAATGCATCATTTTTACCTCTTTGTTAATGAGCACTAGAAACAGCTTCCCTCGGCAAATTCTTTTTTTTTTCCTTTTTTCAGACAGACCTGCTGCATTCCTGAATCTTTTCCTTCTTCCTTCTGTTTTCTTTCCTGGTTATTTAAAGAGTTTAAAGCCCACACAGGAAGAATATGATGGCAAACATCCAACAACACCTATTCGCCAACCAGGAATAAAGTTTACTTTTGCAACCATGGTAACTATTGCTAGTCGCCATGCAATTCACTCCTAAAGTTCCTTGTTATTGAAAAAATTTACATAAAACCATGTAAGATTGTTTCTTAACTAAGCTAGCAACTCTTATATGCTGTTAAGTTTCTTTTTATAGACGCTATGTTTATTTTTCCCTTCTGAGGCTTAAAACATATTTCCATGTAACACAATAACAACTTTTCCTTGCAGCTACTGAAAATTTCCCAGAAGACTCACAAGAATGTCTTGTACTTCTCCGTAAATGTTAGATTTACTGCCCTAAATATGTAAAGATATTGATTAAGGAGCGTAACCTATTATCTGATATCTTAAAAATGGTGACTTGGGAGGAAGAGTAAGAGGCCACAGTGCTGGAAATCAGAAAATCTGCTCTAACAGTCCCCAACTGTGAGATACTGCACATGTCGCTTTACCAAACGCTGCTCTCCACCTCCTCCAATGGGGAGCAAGGGGGAGCCAGGAAGACCAGATAGTTCTTTCTCTAAGAAGAACCTTGCTCTACATGTCATGTGAGAGAGGACAACGCCAGCCACAGAGTTCAAATGACGAAAAGCAACATATAATAATGAATTTGAAGCCAAGCCTGGTGGTGCATGCCTGTAATCTCAGCACTTGGAAGGCTGAGGCAGGAGGATCACTGCGAGTTCTAGGCCAGCCTGGGCTAGAAAATGAGTTCAAGGCCAGCCTGAACTGCATAGTGAGACCCTGTCTGAAAAAGACAAAAAAATAATGAATTTGAAGCTTACGGAGAAGAGCTTAATGTGAAAGTTATTACTGTCTCTCATATCAGACTCTATACGTTGCCCTCTTCTGTGATTCTGGTGCTGGAGAGACACTATAAGGCTAGAGAAAAAGGAGTCTTTCTATTTCGTGTCCTGTCTTCCACTGACTTCAGTAGAGGATCCCTGCTAGCATTAACCTTAGTAGCCTTCCCTGTTAGGCAGTTCCCCCACATCTTCTGGCATGATTCCTTGCTACCACAGAGGAAGGCCTCACAGCTTAGCTGTGGCCTTTGCCCTAGCACCTCTCTGGCCCGCTGGCTGATGGATTGCTCCTGAGATTGGGCTGTAGCTCTTAGCTTCTGGAAGTCTCTCTCCTGACTCGGTGTGTGTTCCTGTGGTAGTCATATCCCTCCACTCAGAAGGCTCAGCCTCAGCCCTGGGGAGCGCCTCTCCTGAGTTTCTTCCCGCTTCAATTTCCTGCAGCTTTAGAGTCCTCTTTCACCTTCCTTCGCAGCGAGCCACATTGAAGGGGCTAACAGTTTTACGTATTCTACTTTTCTTGTTCAAGGTACTATATAGTGTGGTTTCTCCACGTCTTCTAAACAGACGTGGACTGTTACATTTACTAAATGGCGTAGACACACACGCACGCACACACACACACACACACCCTGCACAGTATGTGGGGCAGAGAAGAGAACTCACAATCAACTGACCAATAAGGGTTTTGGGAGTTGAGTTTAGAAAATGAAATTTAAATGTAAGAAATGCACGTGAGAAACGTTATTGTCATATATAGAATCCATCCTGTTTACAGTTGGACCTGTTTGGTTGACAAAGGGAAATTGACCTAGTACAGAGGAAAGCTGAGGAAAATGAAAGTAATAAAAACACTTTTTTATTGAGTTCCAAAACACTGACTTCAAAACAATTAAATTAATACAGTAGTTTCACTATTTTTTGAACTCAAGGAAAGTCTTTAAAAATTAAATAGTTTTTAACTTGTGATTTCTTAACTCAATAAATGTGGTTTTCAATTTAATTGGTTTTGAAGTTACTGTTTTTAAATGGTAATAAACATTTTTTCAATTTTTTTTCCTGTTTATTACCTTGCCTGTTTTAAAGGCTCTTAATCAAGCTTTTCTCTATTTAGACAGCTCAAAGGATCAATCTGCAGAGTACCAGTAGCCTACAGAGAAGCAGTTAGGCTCGAGTGTGAAGAGTTGGCCCACATAGTTGTGAAACAGAGGTAAAGAAAATAAATGCCATCTTCAGGCAGCATTCCAAGCTTCCAGCTACTCTCCTATTTCCTCAAATGTTGCCTAGACTTTTCCGTCCCTCACTCTTGGCTGATGGCCTTGTTTCAAATTTCACTAGAAAACTGAATCAGACATTGCTAGTTTCCCTGCCACAAAGCCCACAGATTTCAATCTCTAGCCATTTCCTCTTTCTTCCCTATGCCACGTCTCACTATAACAGAAATGATGAATTTCTCTTATCAAAGCCTGACTTTCTCTACGTGTACTCTGGATCCCATTTTTTTGTTGCTTTCTCTTGTTTGGGGCTAAATTGTTACCTCTAATGATCATTTGTTGAAGTGCTACATCCCAGTACCTCAGAATGTGACTATATTTGAAGATAGGGCCTTTAAAGAGGTGATTTGGCTAAAATGAGGCAACTATGGTGGGTTCTCATCCAATATAACTGATGCTATTTTGAAAAGAGGAAATTTACACAAATAAAGCTCCCCAGGGATGCACACACAGAGAGACAGCACATGAGGACAAGGAGAATGTGGCTAGCTCCAAGCCACGGAAAGAGGCGTCAGAATAAAGTAACCCTGCTACCACCTCGACCTTGGGCTTCCAATCTTCAAAGCTGTGAAGCAGTAAATTGCTGTTGTTTTAGCAGCCAATCTGTGGTGTCTTGTGATGCCATTGCTAGGAAAGGAAACAACTCTCTTTAACTTCTTTATCTGATGCTTTATCCTTTGCCTATGAGATTTGCATATCCAGCTACACTCAGCTACTTCACAGAAATATCTCAAACTCATTAAAACTGTATGTTTGATCTGCCCCCATTGTTTCACATCAATTCATGTCTACTACCAACTTGTGTAAACCTTCTTGGTAGATGGCACTGCCTGATACTCATTCCTGGCTCCCAAACTACTCAAACTAACTCATTAGCAAAATATGGTAGTTGTATCTCCTGAAAACATTTTAAACATAACTCTTTCTGACCATTTTTTTTGTCATTGTACTTGCTCAAAAGCTATGTTTCACTGGCACTATCACAATAATCCTCTACTTGGTCTTCCTCCTTTCCCTCTTGCTTGCCTTCCAGTGTTTTCTCTTTGCAGTCGCCAGACTGATCTTTAGAAACTGAAATCTGATCATGTTATTAAATTTCTTAAAATTGTCTCATAGCTTTCAGTTGCATGTCAAATAGAATTTCAACATTCTAACAGGGCATGCAAGTCTCTACATAAAATGGTCCCCTTGCTTATTTTTAACCATTCTCCATCTTACCCATAGAGTATAACTAAACTGATACATGTTTAGCTTTTTAGGATATGCCAAACTCTTACCAGCATCGACTACTATGCTAATGCTCTGATCAGCTTAATTAAGACATCCGCTGAGAGACTGTCATATTTGTAATATATAAATAGGCTCCTCTCTCTTATTAATCTTATAAATACTCTTATTGATTCCTTTCATAGCATGCATTTAATTGCATAATTACTTTAATTTATTTATGTGCATGTTCAGTTGTCTGACTTCCCAAATACAATGCAAATTCCCTGAGGTCAGAGTTCATGTTTGTATTATATACTTCTATATATGTACAAAAGTTTATAGCAATCTCAGGACCAGGAAAAATTCTTAGAAGATAGTGGACACATCTTACATATTTGCTGAAAAAATAAGCAAGTATGTTTCTTTTGTGCATTTTTAGCTTGGTCATCTTGCGAGCCTTGATCTTTGATGTTTCCTCAGCCACTCTCAGTGCTGTCCACTGTCTCGACTTTTTTTCTTCTCTGATATTTATGCTGTTCTCAGAGTCCAGTTTCTGTTTGACCTCAGCCTTTCTACTTCCATCTAGACCCTAGGCAGCTTTCTTGCTTGATGATTGTCTATTGTCATCGATGAGAGTGAATTGATAAAATGACAGATAAAAGGAGCTCTACCCTAAGATGAGCTGGAGTTAATAACTAACCCAAGGCCAGAATTCTGTTTTTCTGATTCTTCAAGAGATAAGACCCTTGCCAATTTGAGATACTCTCATCTTGAAAGATCTTCCTTCTTTTGAGACTGCTAGGTGCCAGGAAAGACGTCACACTGAGAAAAGGGAGTGGGTGGTAGCGTCTCAGTTACTTCCTTCAAGTCTGCCTGACAGTGCATAGGGCCTCTCAGGACATCTCTTACTCTTTTGCAAAGAATATGAAAGAATGTGAGATTATTGGGAAAATAAAACAAGAGCCCCAAATCTCTGCTTCAGGTTTTTTTCTGAGATAAAAACAATTACATTATCTGTCTTTACTGTTAAGGATATTTTTTCCCCATCAAATTCACCTAATTCCTGTTATTTCATCTCCTTTGGGGTTAGTATGAAATTTGAGGGCGTCAAAAATACTTATTCCACATGTTCTACATTGGGTACCTCTAAAATATTTACTAATTCACTAATGATAACCAAAAGAATATCAATATAAATAGCTAAGATTCGATAACTTAGTCAATTTCACAAATGTTTATTAAATAACAATTATACATCAAATAATTAGGATATACCAGTGATCACAATAACAAGATCAATACTATTCCTGCCCTCAGAAAATCTAGACTATATTAAGAGAGGTACTATCTCATTCGACGACATTATAAAAAAATAAAACTCATGAGGCTATAATGTAAAACTATGGTGAGGCTATAATCAGTCAGATACACAGAATGTGGTGGTAGCTTGAAAGTTCTTACAGTTGTCTCAATGTGCAATTTAATAATATATAATTCAAGGAGAGTGCATAATTATAGACATACTTTGACCCAGGAATCACATTTTTTGAAACATAGCTTAAGAAAGTGATCCAAAAGAAAAGAGCCTGTTTCCTATGCAGGTATTTATAGCAGCACCATCTACAGTGATAAATGAAAAATAACAAAATCTCAAATGTTTAGGGAATTGTTAAAAGAGCGAAAGTATAATGTCTCGATTTAGATTGCCATAGGAAATAGATCCAGAGACTAGTGTTCAAGGAAAATTAGTTTATTTGGGAGATGAAAGAGGCATAAGCACTTGAGGAGGTCAGTAACAGAAGCAAGGAAGCCAAGTGGTGCATTACCAAGCTGCAGCCACTACCGCCCGGAGCATGGCTGAATGGTTTCACAGGAACCCCATGACAAAATGACATGAGATACCTCAGAATTACATCATCTATGTGTGAGGGTATATTAATCCTCTAACTCTTAACAGTCACAACTTTGAGTTTTTTTCTAAGAGAGTATTACTCTTAAGTATCAGTATTTCCTATAAACCTTGGGTGTGACCAGAATGCCATTGAGTGGTTGGGGTGCATGTTTTCTCAGATGTAGATAGTAGGAATTTAACATAGGCTGGCACACACCTAAAGGACAGCCAATAAAACAATGCAATACTGGGCATGGTGATGCACCCTGTAATCCCAACCCTCGAGGAGGCTGAGTCAAGAAGATCACCATGAGTTGGAGGCCAGCATGGACTACATAGTGAGGTCTCAAAAAATGTGATAGTTTTGGTACTTACATAAAATTGGAAACATATACATATTTTTTTAAGTATCTAGGAGAAAAATTGGCAAGTAGTACTGCTTCTGTTGTGTGTACCTGTATGGAAATACTAATGTCATTAGGACACATAAAGTCTTATAAAACAATGTGGTTAAAGAGATGCTATTTTTTAGAAGTTTTTCTAAATATGACATTGAAGAGGCCTTGGAGATATTATTCACTGAGCATAGCAACCTTTGAAATGTACAGAAACACATCTTTGAAAAACATTACAAATAAGGGTGAAAATACTGTCACACATGTAAGTTAACCCCATAAATACTGAGGGGGTATAAAAACAGGAAAACGGCCCCTTTCAAAGGAACTAGTATCTCCCTTTAACCATTGTAATGATTTTTCTCAACATTGCTCTGTTCAATAGAGATTAGGAAGACAATCTTTGCTAATTAATTTCCACAATACAAGCTTTAAGTAAAGGAGATAAAATGCTGGAAGAGGCAAAATAATTAGTAGATATGGTTACTTTGTAAGCTTTATTCTTATCAGAACACAAGCATTTGTTGCCTGGCTCCTTGGCGGGCGTTAATCTCATCATGTATCTCTGGATTGTTGCCAAGCCTTGGTTTTAACACCCCTAGAATATCTGCTTGTTTTACTCCTAGATTGTCTCTGATAAAAGAACGAAAACAGTGACAATTATGCAAGGAACCACTTTGTCACTACTTCCATGATTTGATTTAAAATGTTTAGACATTGACAGAAATAGGACATTCTTTTATTTGTGTCATTAATATGGACCATGGATAAGAAAAGTGCAATGAATTTCTAATTTAAATTTTCAACCCAGTAAAAGAGAAAGTTTGACTCGTTTGCAGTTCTGTGAATAATGGCCAATTTTTAAAATATAAGCCATCTGCCACTACTATGCTTTTAATGAAACATTTACTTGAAATTCTTTTCACATGTCCCCCTTAGTTCCTGCATTCAAACATCAGAAGAAATATTTGGCGGAGGCATTTGGGGTGCTGTGATGCACTGTCTCTATTGATTTGAGTTAACAATAACCTTCATCACTCAGTGTGTCCCCTCAGGGGTTAATATTCCATTTATCTTATCTTTTTTTTCCCCTAAAGATCATTGATATGACTTAACAGCAGCACACAAGCTTTGTAGGTTGATGGGTTTGGATTTTTGGTGGAAAATTGTATGTTTCATGAGAACTAGGAAGTAGCCATCTCAAGCTTTGCATCTTATCAACCGCATTTTTGGAGTGAGGCAGTTTAAACAGAATCAAAATTTGATATTCGAAGACAGGTTTACAGAACATTATTTATTAGACTGTTTCCAAGAGTTATCTAATTTCCCTTTGTTAGTTTTGTTTACTCTTTCTAGGTTTATTATTTTCTTGTTATCTGGAATCATAATACCACAGTACATTTCAAACCTTTGTTATATTGTCACTAAGTCTGTATCAGTCTCATTTTGTCTCCATTATCTTCAGAGTTATTTTTATGCCAGTTGTGTTTTCATTTTTAAAATTGTTGGTGTATTAGACATCTAATGTCAGACTTATTCATTATTTCTTTCCAATCTCCTTTCACAGTTCCAGAAAACTCTTTCAATGTATGTTCACTTACTTACTTGTCAAATATTTTCTAAGACCTACTCTTCACCAGGTTCAACCCTAGGCACTGGAGGTACAGATATTACAAGCAGCAGGGCTGCCTAATATAGTGGTAAAGACAGAGATTTCTGAGTAAAACCTGGGGTTGTGTCCCAACAGTGCTGAGTAATTTTGTGTATCAACTTGGTTAGGCCATGGTGTCCACATGTTTGGCCAAACAATATTTCAAGTGTCACGCTGGAAGTATTTTTTAAAAAGATGTTATTTTAACACTTAAATTCATTGACTTTGGTAAAGGATATTATCATTCATAATGTGGGTGGCCTCACCCAATTAGTTGAAGGCCTTAAGAAGGAAGACTTAGACTTCCCACAACAGTTATGCCTCAGTAATGCAATTTAGAAATCTTGGTTGAGTTTTTAGCTTGATTCCCTGTAGAATAGAGACTCAAGACTGCAACAAAAACTCTTACTTGAATTTCCAGCTGGTATGTTCCATTGATTTTGGACTTAGGAGCCTGCCCGATATGTATCATTTATGTGAGGCTATACATGAACCTCTTGTTTAAATTGAAAATATTATAAGCAGAAAATATACCTAACCTACCAAATATCATAGTATGGCCTCATATGCCTTAAACACACTTGAGGTATTTACATTAGATTACAGTTTTGCAAAATCATTTAACACAAATTGCATTTCAGAATAACATGTTAAATATAGAGTGTGATGGAAATATATGGTGAATATTTAAATTTTTAAAAAATTTAGTACCCTGAAAGACACATTGCCATTGGCCCACTTCAAAGCACTCCCCCATCACTTCAAATACACTTATCCCAACATTGTCACTGCTTTGTGGAGCAGTTCTCGAAGTCCTCTTTTGTGAATGTCTTTGAAAGGTGTGATCCTGAATACAGTGAATGCTACTGCCAAGTACCATCTAACAGAAAAGCAGGCTCACAGAAACATCACACTGTGTTCTCATCCACCTTTTACACTGGAACTTCTGCCACCCTGCAACTTCCAACTCTTCCTTAAAGTTAAAATGACCATGAAAGATAAGCATTTGGAATCAATTCAGGCACCGGGGTAGCCATGACAGAGTGAATAAAGACACTCACAAAAGAGGACATCCAGAGCTGCTCCAGGAGGTGGCAAGCACTATGGGGTAAGTGTGTTTGAAGCAAAGAGGAGTATTTTGAGGGAGATTAATGGCAATGAGTCTTTTATCTAAAAAAAATTTTTAACTCAAAAATTTACTGCATCAGCACTCAGGAGGGAGGCAGGAGGCTTGTCTTGAGTTCAAGACCAGCCTGGACTCCACCTTGAATTCAAGGCCAGCCTGGACTACATAGCAAGAGCTTATATCAAGAAAAAGAAGGAAAGAAATTTTACTGTAGTCTTCATTCATACCTCACAGCTCATGTAGTTTATTGAACACTGCACTGAAAGCGATAAACAGAATGATCATATTGGTGCATTTTTACATCATTGTGAAGTTCAAAAATGGCTAGTCAAATCATCATAAGTTGGGATATATATGTGTATATATATATAATTTTGTGGATAGATGAAAATATATCTATAGATATATGTCTATATAGAAAACGCTATCTAAAGATTTATCTATACACAACACACACACACTACACACACACACACACACACACACACAGAGAGAGAGAGAAACAGATTACACTATTATACCAACATTATACAACAGACTAGTATATCAGCATCTTTACATACCAATTAGACTGAGGCAGGTGCCAATCTGAGCTACAATTCTTCTTCGGTTAATAGATTTTAATGAATGATCAAACAAGTCAGTGTATATGAAAGAATATATCACTATCTCTGGTATAGATAGTATAGTACTCAGCACATAGTAACTCTAGATTCAAAAATTCCTTACTGTCTGAAGAATCAGATGTAACATAGGCAGGGTGAGGGATATAAAAGTAGTAGGAGGGAACAGGAGAGAGGGAGTTATCTATGTCTTGGGGCAGAACAGTCAGGAATGACTTTCCGGAGAAATTCATACTTAAATCAAATTGTAGTGATTGAGTAGACTCATTCATGTAACTGAATTAGTTCAGAAAAGGTATTGTATACTTATTTACTGTATGCTGAACTTTGCAACATGCATTGGAACAATATACTTTATTTGGTCTAGAGGGGAAAAAAAAATGTTTAGAGCATATAGTTGCAGTTACCCAAGTAAGACCAAGACTCCTAGGGATGAGTCCAGATGTTGAAACTGAATCCAGAGAGGACAACGGGCTTTTCAGCTTCAGTGACTTCTTAGTAGTGCCTCAGTCATAGGGTTTGAGCTTAAATGAGTAGCTGATTTCCAATAGCAGGGAGAGAACAGAGGTAGAGGTGGAGGAGAGCTGGATCCTGTTTCTGCCAACCCACCTGCCCGACTGTTAAGCCAATTTGAATCAATGTACACTCATTGAGAGAAGTAAAAAACAGACTGAGAAGCTTTTACACACTTACGTCTTCCAAAATAAAACAAAAATGATAGTGATAACTGTTGAATATTTCCAAAAGTTGACGAAAGATCTGAGCCAATTAATTGAATCACAGACAGTATTGTGCTGAATCAATTAATTAGCATCATTGCATCTGACAGGCTCCACTTGTGGACTGAAATCATGAAGCAAAAAATACTTTTTTTCTTGCCTCTTACTGAAGTTTTAAATCTAACAGGTGGGAGCTGGGGATTTAGCTCAGTGGCAAAAGCGCCTGCCTGGCAAGCGCAAGGTCATGAGTCGGTTACTGGTACCGGAGAAAAACCAAAAATAAAAAATAAAAAAATAAATAAATCTAACAGGTGAATTGTTTCTCTGAACCTAGAGAAAAATTTTAGGTAGTTCTATTTCTCTCCAGTTATTCTTAAGTAAATAAGAGAAACAACTGATTATCATTTTTACACATCAAACATTATGTCAATTCTGAAATTAGAATGCTAATTTTCATACAATAATAGACGTTTGATGTTCAAGTTTATGGCTTTCCCAACTTCCTCGGCTAGGGCTTTGTAGCAGAAAGATGCCATTACAGATAGAGGGTATATAGTAAGCTTCCTTTTGCTTTTCCTCTTTCTTCCTCAAGGTTGGAATATGCTATGGAGTACAGTAAGAGGAGAAAAAAAGTTGCTGGCCTTCGTACTTTATTGTTCTGGCAAAGTTTTAAAGGAAACTTTTTTTCCCATGGTACACTTTTCTGAGTTCTCCGAGTTTGCTCCACCCACTCGCTTCGTTGGCTCTCAGCTTGATCCAACTGAACGAATCTCTTTGTTGGGCTTTTACACTTAAAATTCCTAGGAATCTGAAGGTGCATCTTCATTTTCTTTCTGCTGAGGTGACAATTAGCTTTAATAAAGCATAATTTGTTCTTTTATGCTCTATGTTTTCCAAAATGTTTATTTTTTTAAATTTAATTTTATTTTTTATTTTATTTTTGTTTTTGTTTTTTTTTTTGGTTTTTCTCCGGTACCGGGAACCGAACTCACGACCTTGCGCTTGCCAGGCAGGCGCTTTGCCGCTGAGCTAAATCCCCAGCCCTGTTTATTTTTTTTTTAATACTGGCCTGGAAAAAACTATGTAGATGTGAATTCTCTGCATTGTTTATCAGTGTGTTTCCACATGTCAACATGGCTCATATATAACTGACTTTTGAATTAAATTTGATAAATGTTGGACGTAATAATGCAGGCTTCCTTTCTGTAGGATTACCCAGAGCTTTAAATGCACCTTGCTGATCCTTGGCTATATGACTTCAGGTAGATTATTTAGTATCTCTGTGCTGTTTTGGTATTTGTAAGAAGAGACAAGATAGTCCTTGCCTTATAATATCAGCATACAGATTAGATTCAGTGAAATATATGAAGGTGCTTATCATAATGCTTGACATACAGTAAGCCCCAAATTTGATAATTATTAGGATTCATTGTGATGATCATTATAATGACAATGATGCCTCCTATCACTACACCTAAAATATTCTAGAATCTGCCCCCCACCTACCAATGGACTCGTTTATATTCTGTAGGACACATTTTGGGGGAGTATTCTTCTTTGAGGGAATATTCTTCTCTGTATTTTTTTTTAAACTTTGCAATCTGTATCTTACATTTTGAAAAATCGAAACAGCACACAGAAAATTTTTCCTTCTGTAACTTGGAAATGGGTGTTCTTAGTGGTTTCCATTTGCTTTTGAGTTTTTGGAATGTCCTATTACTGAAAATTACCTTTACTTATCTATAATGTTATATTGAGCTGCACATCCATTAATTCACATGGCAACTGGCAATACCTATTGGTGCGTGTGTGTGTGTGTGTGTGTGTGTGTGTGTGTGTGTGTATGTGTGTAAGTTCATTTTTAAAAATTTTATTCACTTATACTTCTATTTTATAAAATTTTATTAATACACGTTTGCAGTACATAGAGCTTATATCTGTTGCAGCGAATTGGTACATGTACATTAACCCACTTCAGTCCCTTTTTTCCCCTTCCTCCCATTCCCCTTTTATTTTACCAGCATCAGATTTATTTATTCATCTTGTAAATCTTTAGAAGGTTAATTATCCTGTATCCAGATTCACAATCAGACTAATAGGCCAAAAGTATGTAAAACATAAGACAATTATACTAAATGAAGGTACACTTGTAGATACATTGTCCCTGTGAGGAATCCAGCCTGGCAATATTTATTATGATTTCTTCAACAGTACATGAGCCTACTGACTTCCTGCGGGCCATGTTGAGGCACTTAAGGCCATTTCATGACGTTTTACTCAGCTGCTGGTTCACACAGCATTAGCACTTTGTATGTTTCATCCACGCTGGTGAAATAGATTCCTGGTAAATTGTCCCTTCAGGTGTGAGGATGTACAAACAATAGTCCTTTTCAGACAAAGGGTAAATTAGTTGTGCGTCTCTCAATGCCAGCCGCCGCCTCCCTTTCCTGGATTCTTTCTTCTAGCTAAATTTATAGTGGGTGTGAGCGGAGAATTGCTTTGTCAATGGCAAATGAAGCCTCCCTGGATATAATCACTAGAAGGCTAAGAAAGAAGGTCACGACAATTGACAGAAGGGAGCAATGTCAGAAGATGCGATGCAACTAAAAGATGCCCCCTCCTAACTCTTTCTAGGTGACGTTTCTTTCTGTCATATAGCTCTGCAGATGATGGTGCTATAGCTATGTCCTGGAGAAGAAAAGAGAACCTGAAGGTGCCTTTGCTGTACATAGTTATTGATCAGAAGCTCCAACTGCTAGGAAGCCAAAATGTGATGTTACAGTGGGGGGGGGGGGGGGGTCACCCACAAGAGGGAAAAGGGGGAGGGGGGGGGGGGGGAGGCAGCAAATCTGTGCTCTAGGTTTGACTCAATTCTGTCATTGAAAATCTTATGACTTCCTTTAGTTTTATACAAGAAAATAATTAAGGTTTAAATTCCTGTATTGTGTTCACAGAATTATCAAGATGAATTGCATTTGAGATGCAAACAAATATTTTAAAGTTTGCTTTCTTCTATAAAATATGCACAGTGAAATTGTGGCTGAGGAGAAAAAAGCTCAACCAGACCAAACTATGTGTATGAAATTAGTGTGCTTGAACTCTAAATTTGGCAGTGACAGACAAACCATAATTTAGCCCGAAAATTCTATAATTATTGGAGTACACGATGTTGATGTGAGATCTTTGCCACTGTGCTCTCCAGTTTGTTTATCTCAAATATCAGTAGAAAAGATTTATTAAAATACTTTCTAGCTCTAATATTCTTGAAATCTTACTTTTTTCTCATTGTATAAACACTGTGTTGAGGTTTGTTTTTCTGAACAATGAAACCTACGCAGACATGAACACAAAGTAGTTATCTCTAACACATAACAATTTAGTATTTCTGTATTCTATACTTTAATTAACAGCATCATCTCTCCCCCCATAACCCAGAAGTCCGTAGTCATTCACTCTTGTCCTTCACTCTTATTTGCATACTGATGACCTTCGAGTTCAATAAAATCTTCCTAAATATTTGTCTGCGCTCTCATTTTCCTAATCTTTTTCCTTATCCAATTTATCAATATTTCAAAAACATCCACAGGATAATGTCTTTTCTTTGCTTCAAAGCCTCTACTAAATTGTCCTTGGTTGTGGGATACTCAAATTAGGTAGAATCTTCTAAACTCCTAGAAATCTGTCTCTCCTTGCTTATTTCCTAGGGTTACAGAGTAGGACAAGTGGTCAATGTCCTTCCCCCATAGTTGTGCATGCCCAAATCCCCCAAGTTTGCAAATACATCAATATGGCAAAAGGAATCTTGCAGAAGTTTCTAAATTAAGGACTTTGATATACAGAGATTACTCTGGATTTGGACTTGGTCTATTGTATTTCCCTAGATCCTAACAAGGAAGGATCAGAGTCAGAGACAGAGATGGAGGACAGCAGCTAAGATTGCAATGATACAGGGTAATGAGTGCAAGAATGTGAACAGCCTTTAGAATTTGGGGAGCTCAAGGAAAAATTTCTTTCCTAGAGCCTCCAGGAAAAAAAATGCAGTTCTGTGGACACCTTGATTTTAATTTCTGACCCACAAGAGATTTGGATAATAAATTCCCACTGCTAAAACAAACAGAGGTAATTCATTACAATAGCAATTATATACTAATGCGAGACATGTGAAGTAGATCACCTTGTATAGCAGCTTAATTTAATCTATACTTTTAATATTCAATACAAATTAATAATTACATTAATAATTTATTTTTGAAATTAAAATTCATAACTCTTAAGTATATTTAGACTAAACCTAGAGAAATGTTTTCTATATTGGCAAACCATGGAAGAAACAAAATTGAATTAAAAAGGACACAGGAAAACAAAACTGCATGTTATCTGTATTGTTGTCATTGAAATCTTCCATAAGTATACAAAAATCACTTCTCTTTAGTTGGCATGAGACTGCTTATCTGTAAAACTATTTCAAACTTCTAAATCCAATATATTCATAGTTTATGCCTACACAAAACTTAGATAAGTCAATTAAAAAATTCTAGGTTGGAACGTTAATCACTACATCTACTACCATCAACCTTGACATTTTTAGTTTTCTCTTTCTGCTTCTTTCCTAAAAATAATTGAAATTGAAATACATATTCAGGAATTGCATAGAGGAAAGCATTTGGAATAAGGAAAGAAAGTTATTTCTCCCATTTCACTTCTGTAGTTTGCAGAGGCAAAATAAATTTACCCTGCCGTCAGTGCTGATAAGTAGATAGGCTAGCACTTTAATCTCAGCAGGAATAGAGCCCACAAACCTATCTACCCAAACTTTATGTATAGTAATAGTTATGTGATCCCAAAGGAATGTTGAAGAACTATTAATGTCAGCAGCATGGTTTTATTATTAAATCCCATGTT
This sequence comes from Chinchilla lanigera, assembly GCF_000276665.1. Classification (NCBI taxonomy): domain Eukaryota; kingdom Metazoa; phylum Chordata; class Mammalia; order Rodentia; family Chinchillidae; genus Chinchilla; species Chinchilla lanigera. Next base: position 147,729 of record NW_004955498.1, on the reverse strand, counting down.
AGTCATAGAATTAAAAGTGTTTACTTGAAGATATTTTGCTTCACATAAATGCATTTAGTGATCTCTATTCAAAAGTCAACCCAAACATATGAGATATTTGATAGTGCTTCATCATGTTTTATCATCTTAATTTTATCCAGAAGCATTAAATCATCTGGCATTCATTTTGGCTCTTAAAGGGCTTGAATTATTATGACTAGCAGAATCTACTGTAATCTATAATTTAATTTTGAATATAAACTATTATATCTAAGGAGAATCAATAAAGGAGTATTTCTTTCAGTCCAAAATTGTAAATACAGGGTATGTCTATATAATATACACACTTTGCTATGACCCTTCTCTAAAATTGGTAATCAGTCTATTGGCATGTAAATTGCGATCTCCTATAAAGTGTATCTTAGATATCATTGCACCCTCAGCAAAGTGTAGCAGTTGGTAAATGTGACCTATGGTTCACTAAGTGTTTTCATAGGTGCAGCATTGTGCTAGCTGCCCTGTCATGAACTACTCAGTCCGGGCACCAGATGGTATCTATTTTTAAGATAAACACAATGTAGCTGAGAATAAAACAGTTTTTAGACTTTATGGAGAACTTAATATGTGTTAGTTGTGCTCTCATTACAGCAAGCACACATGAAACTGTGTAGTGAGGAGAATATTGATACACTGGAACATACACGAGAGGGGGGCAAATTAACAGCAAGTGAACTCAAAATTCTGTCATGTGAAACAATTCTGTATCACCACATTAATATACCACATTGATTGTTGGCTTCATAAATGAGGTCATGAAACATCTTTTGTTCAACTAATATTCAATGTAATTTAATGTCAAATATATTTAACTATTTTGATTTTTTAAAACACACACACACACATATATGTCTTCATTTGGAATATTCAGTTATCTAGAATCCTAAACTGGAAATTTCAAATATTCAAATACACAATTTCATGTAGACACAGTAGCAAAATTTTCAGAGAATATTTTATTGATTTAATTTTAATGAAATGTTTATTTTCAGCCTTCCTATACACAGAATTTGCTTTGCTAGTATGTTCTCAGCGAGCAACAGCTATTTAACAGGTACAACATGGATCTAAAGCTGAAACTTTTGAGAACATCAACGTAAATTGATTTGATTTACTGGTAGAATACAAAGTGATGGTAGACTGTAGTGTTAGAAATTATTTAGTCCCAACCTCTTCTAGATTCTGATTTTATATATGAGGATCCTGAGGCTCAGAGGGAAGTAACTTAGTCAAGATAATAGAATGAGATAGTGTCAGAGACAGAGCTAAAACACTTATTTCCTGACTTTCCATCATCATGCTTTCTACCAGGCTAAGCTGCCTCTGCCTACTGATATTTTTTTTCCATTGCCTACATTAGTGTTTTTTTTCATTGGACGTCGTACATACACCCTGCCCCCAAAAGGGAGCTAAAATGCAAGCATGCTATTTCGAGATTTGACACTTGAATTCTTCTTGTGTATCACAGCGGAGGCATGGCAGGGTATGATGGGAAACAGTTACTCACAAATACCTTATTTCTGCCTGGTTCAGGCCCTACAGACTTGTCAGTCAGGTTACAAGTGTTTACATAAGGAGAAATATTCTAGAATGGTAAACCTGAGTAGTCCTTCCTGCCTGAAGGACATTGAGGGAACTAAAGACAAAGACCTCTTTTCTTTCCCAGAGAGACGTTTGCTTACCCAGAATAAAGATGAGGATATGAATACCCTCCCCTATGCCTCATCCCCACCAGTCTTATATAAAGGGAGAATTTCCTAAGTTTAGGCTTCCTCTGTTGTGATCTAGCATTGCATATGCAGGTACTGCCTGACCCTTAGTGTGTCGTTCCCTGATGATTGATGCTGAAAAAGTCAGGGCTAATATATTTCTCTGACTAATGCTTTTGCTGTAATACTGTAAATTGTATTAATCTCTGATCCAGAGGTTTTATATCATATATAGTGGCTAAAGTGTTAGCTACAGGTTCTGTAAAATCTCAGATCTCATGAAATTTCTAACTTAACAGGCAGACAGAACTGGATTGTTGCCGTATTATTGAAAGACGCTCAGGCAAGTAATGAAACACCATGAATACCCATGAGAATGAAAGTGTTTCTGGGTTGCAGAACCATCAGCTATTTGTCCACCAATCACTTAGAGAAATATTTTCATTCGTATTGTATAATTGTCTGTATCCAACTGTATGGTTTCGACACAAAAGTGTTCTTTGGGGATAAATGAAACAAAGCAGTGTTCTTTAAATTTATGCCCCTGACATTCTAACTTAAAAGTGGAATCATTTAATTTTTACCAGTGGCAATATTACTTTCTGTAAAACTGAACCTTGAAGGTCACCAGTCCAACCTGCTCACATTCAAAATTTCAAATTTGTAATTGGTAAGAGTCTCAATTTTCCAACTAACTTTTTAAATCACCAGATGTTTGGAATGAAAGAAACTCAAAGGAAAGGCTGTTATACAAATGAATTAAAACCTTCCAAAGAAATTCTAGAGTCACTGCTGTAGTTTGAGCTAATATCAGCCGCACAAGCACCCAGAATGAGCCAGTATTAATTCTCAATGCCACCCCATGGTAAAAGTGCCACCAACACCACTTACAAAATGAGAAAATCAGGTATCATAATGGTCACCAAGGAAACAAAGGTTAGTAAATGGAAAAGTTGGATTGAAGCCCAGATCTTCTGGATCTGCAAATTTAGGTTCCTTCCAGTTTTTAATCTAAACACTCCCTTTTATCATAGATATATAAAGAAAAAATAGACTTTATGAAGGAAATAACTCATTATTTAGCATATGCATGCTTGCTTCTGAATACTGGTTTTCTATATACATAATATACTTGTATAATTCAACAGTATGGAATTTAAAGAGTTTGCTGCTGGGGGCTGGGGATTTAGCTCAGCGGCAAAGCGCCTGCCTGGCAAGCGCAAGGTCGTGAGTTCGGTTCCTGGTACCGGAGAAAAACCAAAAAAAAAAAAAAAAAAAAAAAAAAAAGAGTTTGCTGCTTAATAAATGACAGCATTGAAACTGATTCAAATCCAGGTCTTAACTCAAGAGTCCAGTGTAATTGTCCCCACAAGGTTCTGCTGCTAAAGGATTTGATGTCAGTTCTTTCAGGTATGCTGCTGGTGTCTGCTGTCTTCAAATCCCATGTGCTTACATTTCCACTAACGTTGACAGTAGAAGGAGCAAGGCACTATCCTAGTAGGGTGGGTAAAGTACATAAAATTTTCACCAAAAAAAGCCGAAAGTCTATTATTTCCAGAGACCAGGAATTTTTTTTTAATTTTTAAGGGTGATGCATGTGGAAACTTACCATTTCATTTGGGGACCAGTGCCTAAATTATATAACACATCCATAATTGACTAATTTTTCAAATTCATTCATTGTTGTTTTTCATACCTTTTTGTAGATCATGTAATTTACACATAATTTATTTTCTGAGATATTTTCCAACAACTTAATTTAAACATAATTGCTTTTCATTTAGGACAAATACACTTTGATCTCAGAAGAATAAGGTATTAGTTTTGTAAAACTTGTTTCATTTGAATTTGAAATGCAAGCATGTCTGAAGTAACAAATATTTCGATATGAGTCTAAAACATACCTTATTTAAAACTCTGTGTATAACAGAATGTAATTATGCATGGCATGTTAAGTTCCTTTCCATGGAGATTCACACCGCAAGCAATAAGATTGCCTTTTGCATATGTAGGTGTAGTCCTGTTTAGATATAAGGGAGTGATTTAGGAATTTGGCTTCCTCAAATTTCATGAGATCTGAGATTTTACAGAACCTGTAGAATTTCTTTGGAAGGTTTTAATTCATTTGTGTAACAGCCTTTACATTGAGTTTCTTTCATTCCAATGCAGGCAATTTGGCTAAAATGGAAATAAGGTCCATCTGCTGCCCTCACTGGAATCACAGATAGCCAGAGGAAAGACCTGTGAAGAACTCAGCTATGAAATGAAAAATGTGAGGCCTTTAAATGACAGGGTAGTGAGCAATTAGGATCAATCTAAGATTTGCAAAAATCAGGGTAATGTGATCAAAGTTAATTTTTTTGAAAAGTTTCTCTGATGAGTGATTTTAAATTATAGAGAGATAGGATACAGTAAACTACATTAGCATGAGACTGAACCAGAATCCAGGTAAGAGACCACCTATCTGTAATAGAAGGTAATATCTGGAACAAAGAAAGCGATCTTCGAGCTCTTTTTCATGCTGGGGAAACTACATCTGAAGTTTGAAGTTCACTTGAAGAGGCACCAATACAGGAAGTATATTTATATTAACAAAGTCACATGCCTGTGAGAGCTAGGCAAGTAACACAGAGAACTTCCATGAAGATATTATACAGGAGATTCATTGAAGAAGGAAAACTTTTTTACTTATAATGTATAAATATGAGTAATCTATTTTTAAAATAAACTTCTAGCTCATCATGAAAAAACCAGTTTGAAAACACTCAAACAGATGAGCAGAACTACTGACTCCAATATTACAGGTCAGTACCTGACACACAAGGGAATGTGATGGCATTTCCAAAGTAGGGATTAGGAGGCATACGTTTAAGACCAAGTTCTGCTGCTTATTTGGTTGTGTGACCTTGGGTAAGTCACTAAGATTTTTCTGTATCTCAAGTTTCTTAGTGGAATGGAATGCTTAGACTAGGATAGCAATTCTCACATTTTGGTACACCCTTCACTAAAAATTTAGGTTCACTGACCCCATCCCCAGAGATTCTATAATAATCAAAGCTCTATGGATTTGGGAATTTATCGCATTTGGATGGCTTCGTTTTGAAATTACTCTGATTCTTTAATTGATATTGAAAAATTTTAATATCCCATGGCACCATACATTGTCTTTATAGACTGGTTTAAATGAATTTTTTCTAGTTTTTCATGTTTACTTTTTTGTTCTTGTTCTTTCACTTAATTCTACAAATGATGACCTGCCAAAAGCTAGAGCGAAAAACCAAGAGAAAATACCATTTTCTTATTGATTGTGGCTATGTCGTGCCACTTTCCAATACGGAATGTTACAAAACTAAGCTAAATTGTTGGGAGAACTCTATACAAGTTATGTAGCTGGCTTTGTCTATTTTCCTTAAATCCAATTCTAGCCATAGATCTTTATCACACAAAGAGAAAGAAATGACAATCCTCTGTTCATACATCGATATCAAGGGAAAAAGAATGAAAGTCAGAGCAACAAAATTCTTTTATTCCTTGAGGAAACAGCCCACGTGTGAACTGGTCTATATGGCAAGGAATCATCTCTGTGTTTAAGTAGGAAGAAACAGGTCAATGAGAATCCAATTCAAGTTCAAGGATTCATAGGTTCTAGTGTAGGCAGTTATGTCCATCTTATCACAAGTGTACTAACAATAGAAGTAGCGCTTTTACTTTCTACTCAGTTTTATGGTGTAATAAGAGCACATGGAAACAAAGACCTTATATAATTGCACCAAGAGATATTGCTGTGTCATATATAAGACCTCCCTGCCTCCTGAGCATCAGTTTGTACAGGCAACGCCCTCTCTTCCTATTATCAAGTGCTATTTGAAATAACATAATCTAAGCTGACATATAAAGCATTTATATAATTTTAAAGTGTCTAGCAGCTGTATTCAAGGGAGCAAATAGAAACAAGTGAAAATCATTTTAAAACTACGTTTTATTAACCATGGTATATTTGAAACATTTCAAATGTTCAACAGTTACATGTGGTTGCCAGCTACAGTGTCAGGCAGCACAAATTTAATCAGGTATTCACAAGTTTTCTTTTTTTAAAATTTTTCTTTATTTTAAAAATAAAAGGAGGAAAACATTAACAGACAGACAACCTTTTACAAAATAGCAAAAGAACAGTACAGACAATACAGAGTTACAAACAAAGTGGTAGGAAATTAACAATGCTTGTTGTATTACATATTGATATCTTCAAAAAACTAAGTCCTCCACTCTTTTTTGTTTTTTTTTGTGGCACCGCGGATTGAACTCAGGATCTTGTGCTTGCCAGCCAGGCGCTTGTTCCACTGAGCTATATCCCCATCCCCTAATTGACAAGTTTTCAAGCATTTGCGCTCATTAAAAGCTTTTCAACAGTTCATGGAATTCCTTTCTGTTCTTAGTTTAGTCTTAGATGCATTCGTTGTCCACAAGCCCTTAGATCTATCTCTTTATCCTCAATAATCTATTGTTTCTCTCCTGAATCTTAGTCGCTAATTCCAATGATCCCAGCACCCTGACATAGTTAGTATGTATGGCTTCTTAACCTCTGATGTAAATTCTGTCATGTCGTTTCCTGATTCAAATATCTTATTTTTCCAGGTTTCTTCCTTAAATATTCTCACTGTGCTTTCTCTTTATGGCCTTTGGAGCAGTAATATTTTAACTCATTTTCACCCCTCAGAGTGCTTTATATCCAATTCAAACTTTAAGAAAATTCTATGATTCTGCCATTCAATTACTTTTCTCTAGGATCTCCATCTCTTTTCCACAACTTCAGTGTTTGCTCCATCATTTCTTAAACTCTGTACCAAACTTTGTTCAGGCCCTTAAATGCATCAAGCTATATGGCCTCACAGCTTGCAAACAAATCTTCCTTTACTTAGACTCCTTTATTCCCTCCGTCTGGTTACAGTTAAATATCGTTATGAGAAATTTCCCTATCTGATTCCCAACTCGTCTTTGACTTGGTCAGTTCTGTTATCTTCTGTCAAGGGCACTTTATACATCTAGTACCACATAATTAGTTTTTAAATTTATGTATTTGTTGACAAAAATTTGTCTCAATGAAAAAAATATTCTCTATAATATCATGTGCCATATCCATGAAATTGTCTTCATTGCACTATCCACTATCAATGTAAATTTATCACAGTTTTTTTCATTTTGAACTTGGCTCTTATAGCAGATTTTAAGTTTAATATAAGTAGTAACCAGGTAAATTTGCTCATTGCTGCACTCTTAATACACAGAATCCCATGTAGTATATAATATATGCCTCATGAAATTCTTTTAAAGAAATGCATGCATGTGCAGACAGATGAATGGAAAGACTGTGTTGGTTAGTTTTCAGGTGTATCACCATATGAGTAATTGAAACACTTGTTTTCCAATTGACGTAAAAAAGTTCCAATATGATTCTGAACAAATACTAGTAAAATGCCCACTTCATGTGTAATTTAAACCTATGAGGACCGAAGGCTAAGGTTCCTTTTCTAAGCATTTATTGTATGAGCATTGCTACTCAGCTCTTTCATATGTTGTTTCAATCCTTGTGTATTAGGTTTCCATTATTGTGACCAAACCCCTGAGATTAACAACTTAGAAAAAGAAAGGTTTATTTTGGGCCAAGGTTTCAGAGGATTCGGTCCATGGTAATCTGGTGCCATTGCTATGGGCGTGTGGTAAGGCAGAACGTCATGGCACAAAAGTGTGTCAGAGGAGAGCTGCTTGACTCATGCCAATTGGGAAGCAGAAAAAAAGAGAAAGGTACAAGTTGAGAAAGGGCCAGGGCCTGATACAATCTTCAAGGTCACAACCCCTGATCCACTCCCTCCATCCAGTGCCACCTCCTATTTCCACTGCTTTCCCCAAAATGTCATCAAATTATGACACCATCAATGGATGAACTCATGGATGAAGTTAAAGACCTCATGATTCAGTCACTTCTAAGCACTACAGCATGAGGGACCAAGCCTTCTTACATGAGCTTGAGAGACAATTCAGAGCCAAACCATAACACCTTGGAACAGCCTAAAAATATCGTTTCCTGTTTTATGTAGATGAGGACACTGAATTGTAGAGAACTATAGATGTTCGTATTTTTTCCTATTTTGGCAAGCTCAGGAAGGTTGAGGACCTTAAGAAGTTCACGCAATTAGTGAGGGCTACAGCTGGGGTTGAAAATAGAATCAATTTACATTCAAAGCTATAGGTTCATCAGTGTATCCTTTAGCCAACCTTAGTGGGATCTGTAGTGTTCTCTATAGCTGTCACCTCAGTGACCATTTTATTAGCTCTCCCATCACTGGGGCACAGTTCTGGATGCTCACAGTTTAAAGGAGGAGAGGTTTCATTGGGCTCATGGTTTCACAGAATTCAGTTCCTGATCAGCTGACTTAAAGAAAGGACTGTCATGTCTAAAGGGCATTGCGGGGCAAAGTTGCTCAGTTCCAGGTGCTCAGGAAGCTGTGCAGGGGAACAGTGCCAGCAAAGGGGACAGGGGCTACATATAATCTTCCAGGTCATGCCTCTGTGACCCATCCACACACACCCAGAAATTTGCTTCATACTCCTCTAGGCAGCTCCAAAGCCAATCAAGTTCACACAATGAAGTTTAACCACCACAACCATGTAGTAACCTCTCGGCACTTTTGTTGTATTAAAGCCATTTGATGCTTCTCTCACTACAAAAATTGTATCTTAGGAATTTCCTTACAAGATGCATTTGTCATGCTGACATAATAAGTGCTCTGTGATTCTGCATTGCTACTATTTATTGTCTTAGACTTAGTGAGCAGGGTTTATTCAATCAGATGGACTGGAAAAATTTTTTATCCTCACAAATAAATTTCTCACAGGTTAAAAGGGTGAATAGTCATAATCTCTGAGATTTTTTGTGTATTAAGTAAAATATCTGTAATCCACCTGGAAAAGTGTTTGACACTTAATAAATATGAGATATTAATATTTTTAAAAATCTACTGAACCTGAATATTGGCTGCATGCAGCTAATTGGTAGACAGGGAAAGCATAATTATATATAATAGTCTCCTTTCTTGCTACATAGTCCCCATCTGTTCTGCAAGGTACAGCGTACCCTCAGTGGTGTAGTTAAGAATGTATGATCTATAGAGCCAACAACGTAAAGACATTCCAGGACTTCTTACAGGAATTCCTTTATAGATGTTGATATGTAAAAGCTCTTGGCATATAAAAGATAATCAGATTTAAAATCCCAGTGATACATAATTCAGAATTGCTTATAACATAGCTCTCTTTTGATTTTTTCTGACAAAGTGCACGCACATTGATAGTGAACATAAGATATGAGGATTAAATCAAGAAAGACAGAATTTATGATGGAGAGTGTTTATGATTTGGGGGCTATGAAGGACACGTTTTTCTGTTTTAAGGTCTATCTTCTGCCAATTTTGTAGTGTTCAAAAGAAAGCTTCATTGTAGAACTTCTACTAATAAGAGCTGGATCACTGTTCCAGTCTGCATTTGATGTCATCTGTAATAATGCTACAGTCTGAAGAACTTAAAAGTAAAAGCCTGCTAAGCTCAGAGAAGTTCTGTTAGAAATGGATCATTGCTCTGTGAATATATTGCATTATGGACTTCATATTACTTTTTTTTGAAAGATAAAGTTCGTAATATGTGGAGTTGGTTCAAGCCACGTATGTAAGCACTAATAATTTGTTACTTTTAAAAGTAAAATGTAAAATGCAAATATAACACCTATTAAAAGAATCTTGCATAAAACAGTTTAAAAAGTCTCTAAACCAGAATTTTGTTTGAAATGAAGAGAGGAAAAAAATCTATTTCATTAAAAACCAGACAAACATACTCTCAAATGTTTCAAAGATGAGCAAAACATATAACATATACATTTTATCATTGCCTATCAGTCATGATGAATTTCTTTCTGCTCCCAAACTGACATTTGACCTTTCTGTACTGCTAAAATAGCCAGGAATGTAGCTCAGTGGCACAGTGCCTGCTTCGCAAACACAGTCATGAGTTCGAGTCCCAGTAAAAAAATTCTATACTGCTAAAATAGCATGTATCCAGAGTCATTCCTAAATCCCAGTTATTTAGATTTATGCCTGGTATGTCCTTGTGATTGTGCCTTCCATGAATACATGATTTGGGATTGAATAGAGTGTCTTAAAAGAATTATTGTTTATGTATACTTACCATTTAGTATGGCTTTACATTTACACATGAGAATGGAAGAACAGCCAGTCAAAATAAGGAAGGGGAAATATGTAGAGTTGTACCTTGGTTGATGAACTTCATTCTTTTCATAATTCTGCTCACAAAACAAATTGGTTGACAACTGAATCCAATATTTCTACCACATTGATCTTAACCATTGAACTTGATTCTGTTCTCATCCAATTTGATTTGCAACCAGAATCATGGAAAGAATTAAGTTCATGAATTGAGGAACCACTATATTTTAATAGTGGTTGCTATATTAATAAATTACACAATTAATAAAGTAAAAGATATAAATACAATTATGGGCACATATAAGTGGTGTTAAGAATGACCAGATTCTGTGACTCATCTATACAGCCTTGTGTCTATGAGCCTAATATTAAGCCTCTCTGCACATATGTATATTAGTGAAAAAGCAATAAATAATGCCTGAAATCTACCAAGGAAAATGGCTTATTTATGAATTATTGTAAAGATATAAAATTCAGAACACCCAAAATTCTAGAAGGAATTCTACTTTGGTGAATATGATGGGATAGATACTAAGGGTTTGCCTAATAAAGCCACACTGGGAATAAATTATAACAAGGCAACTTTTAAAACACTGCTATGTTTCATAGAAGCCTATGAAGATTCACAAAGAGACTCGTAAAACAAAACAGTGAACTGAACCTCTGAAGGTCATTTGTAAGTGAACATGAAAGTCAGATTTGCTTTGTGAGCAAAAGTCAATGATATTTTTGGAACTGAGATCTCTCTTCTTTCCCCTGCCCCTCCAAGACACAAAAGGTAATGAGATACGTTCACTGATTCTACATCAGTGAAAAAGGCTAACCTGCCCGAGGTTTCTAAATCCTTGTCTTCTGGAAAATGAGACACCAGTATTCTACGTAGTAAAGCAACTTAATGCTTCAGTGTTCTGAAAAATTAAGTTCTACCATGATAAACTGTCATAGTCAGGGATTAGAAGGGAAATGATATAACACAGGATACTTAATTATAAGATTGTTTTATAATAGTCACCCAAAGAATCATTTGCAAAGAGAGTGCAGGAGATCTGTCCACACACGAACAACCAAAGAATCCAGCTCAGGGCCTGGATCCCACAGTAATGTTCTGCATGAATCCAACTGAAGACCTAGAGCCCATAACAGTGCCTTCCACAAATCAAACTGGAGGCCTAGAGCCCATGAGAATGTCTCATGCAGGCCTGTTTCACGGCTGTGCTCTGAGAAGGCCCAAATGTCAGTGGTGGAGGCTAGAAAGTCTGTGCCAGCGGAATGAAGGATCTGTGCTAACAGGCTAAGGGATATGAACTGGAGCCAGGAAGCAACACTCAAAGAAAGAACCACAGCTCCCCTGAAAAGTACCATAGCCATCCTCATCAACAGTGGGGTCCCACGCCCCTCCGATGATGAGAAAAGCCAAGTTCCCATCTGGAAAGGCAACGTGACAAGCTTCTCCAGGAGAAAGGCAGTGCACCATCTTCCCCTCTGGAGCCAGGAAGCCATGATCAAAGTGGGGACCAGAGCTCCCCCAAAGTGAACTGTAGGCATTCTCAGTGAAAACAACATCCTGAACTCCTCCGATGATAACAGCTGAGTTCATCAGGAAAGCCAGCATGACAAGTTCCTCCAGGAAAACCAACAGCTCCCTATAGGTTCCCTAACAGCACCCAACAGCTTCTAAACTTCCTCTCTAGTTCTGCTTCTTATGCTGCTGGCAACAATCCTCAGATGGGTCCACCACCCCAAGCACCATGCTGACTCAGTTCAGCTGGGTCTTAGAAGTTGACCAACAGTTATCAACCCACCACATAAACATTGAAGGACTCCATATTTATAAGGAAAACTCACTATTTATGAAATATTTAAGGAAATAAACATGAATGCAGTAAAATTAGCGATCAATGACACATTACAAAAATGGCCAGCATAAATGAAAATGAATTGAAGAGGACAGTTAGCAATAAAAAATTGTTACAATTTAAACCCATAGAATTGGTAAAAACAGTAGATTAGACACAACTAAAGTGAGAAGTATAGTACAGTTTAAAAGAAATTGCACTCACTGCATCACAGAGCAACAGACTGAAGAATATGAAAAACTGAGACATTGAGGTGGGCACAAGAAAGCACAAATTTTATAATTGGAGTCTCATCAAGAGAGAAGATAGGGAACAGAAAAGAGGAACTGCATTTTTCAGACTTGATGAGACATATAATTCTATCACTTTCAGAGCAACTCTGCATCCACAAAGCATAATTAAGAGAAAAACCTACATCCAGCTATGTTATTATGAAGCAGTATAACACCATAAACTAGAATGAATATGTTTGAAGCAGTCACAGAAAAGCCAGAGAGATTACCTCCAAAGGAAGGGCAAGGACTAGCAGCAGACTCTGCAACAGAAATTACTGGGTTTAGGTTAAGAGTGCAATAGTATCTTCAAAGTGAGGAAGGAACACGTTTATCAACTGAAAATTTTAATCCAGCAAAATTAACTTCTAAGAATAAGAGAAATAATGTCTTTCTAAGGTAAAGGAAAACTTGAGAGAGATTATTAAAGGAATTTATGAAAATGTATTTTAAAAAGAAACAGCCAATAGATTGAAAGAAAATCTACAGAAAGGGAAATGTTTTCTTGCTGGTTATTCCTTGGACCATAATGTTAAGTGAGATAAATGCGACACAAGTTTAAGTATTGCATGATTTCTCTTATATGAGAAACCCCAGTTATACGTAAAGAGGAAAATAAAATATAGATAATAGGAAGTATGGAGGCAGATTTTTCTCAAATGGGAAGGGAATCAAGGGATGAAGAAAGAGATAGAAAGGAGAGGAAAAGAGGATGAGAACAGGAGTTACCGTGTGTTACATACATGGACCAACTTCACACAAGAACTGTTAACATTATGTACTGCAAGCAAGGACCAATAAGAAAATGTTATAAATTTAAAAGAAGAGAAATAACTTAGGCATCTAAGACATGAAATTGTGGTGAGCAAATACTATGATAATTGTGTATGAAAACCTTAGAAATGCTATATACTACTTAATATGTGGAGTTTAAAATGGGAAAGAAGATGAAAATAGGAAATAAGATAGTCTTACAGGAGTACCATGTAGATTAGGGAGAGTTTGAACCCAATTAGTGTCAAACATGGCATAAACTTTAAATAAGCATCTTTAGATATAAGTCTATGCCTACCAACTTAGAAAATTTTATTTATTTATTTTTTTTGGTACCAGGAATCGAACTCAGGACCTTGCGCTTGCCAGGCAGGTGCTTTTGCCCCTGAGCTACATCTCCGGCTTGGGGCAACCTAGAAAATTACCGAAAAGTTTTATATTACTAAGATCTATTCAGCATGTCTATCAGTAATTCCGGTTGAAAAGTAAATGTATATAACCACATATAAAATATTTGGCATGACTTTTTTTCTAATGTTGGATCTGTCTATTCTATAACCTAACAATTCCACCTGAAGGGGTAATTCAAGAGAAGTTTTAGCATAAATATATCAGCAGACCCGTCCTAGAATGTTCAGGGCTATGCTGTTTAAAATAGCAAAAATCTAGAAATAATCCCAATGCAAATGTATATATTTGATAAAATTGGACATACTCATACAATAAAGATAGCCCACATCAGTGAAAATGAATTGACTACAGTAACATGCAATAAGATGTAAGAAGTATGCACATACAGTAGTGCAAGAAGAACCTACACAACTGAAGATCACAGTCAAAATCTTAACAAGTTTTAAAAGATAAGAAAAAATTTTAAAAAATAAAGAAGCACCATGTAGTCCAAAGGAAATGAAATCAGTATGGCGGAGAGCTGTGTGCACTTCCGTGTTCCTTGCAGCACTAACCTTTATAGCCAAGAGATGGGAGCAAGCCATTTCCATCAGATGATGAGCAAATAAATATACACGTAACAGACTCCTCTCCAGCCATGAAAAGAGAAAACCTTTTCATTTGGGACAGCTTGGATGGAATTGGACATCACTGTGTTAGGTAAAATAAGTCATGCGAGAAAGAACAGTACAACATCATCTCACTTATAAGTGGAACCTAAAAGCATTGATCCCGTAGAGGTTGGTGGTGACCCGATACTGGAGAGAGTAGGTGAGATAAAGGGTGGGAAAAGCTTGGTAAGTGGGTGTTGGGGACTCCGAATTATAAACTTACATAGTATGAGCCCGAGGCTCTCTTTAACCTTCCTGACTTGTGGGCTGGTCTTGGAATGCAGAAATCAGGCTTCCTCTCTGTCAATAAGATTAGCACACAGGTGTGGGGATGGATGTTGGTTTGTTTCCTTTATGATGTTAAACTTTCCCATTCTGCCATTGATTCTGTGCTGTCCCAAGAAAGCACCTTGCCCCTTCTCCTGCCCTGGCTAATGACAATATGGCTAGCTGGAGATGTGGGGCCTTTTGTTCCTAGAGAGCAGCTGGTGGTCCCAGAATCCTGCTGTGCACCCCTCTATTTTGCTCTTTCTTTCCTTTCCTGCCATGCACCCTGTAACCTGGGCAGGAGATTGGAACCCACTGCAGAGGTCTCTAATAAATGCGTACTAAGTTATAGTTCACTGCATGGTGTAAGTTCTTATGTGCTCTTGTTACACAGTGGGGTAACCATGGAGAATCACGTCTCATATGTTTGAAAAAGGCTAGAAGAAAGGATTTTGAATATTTTCATCAAAAATGAATGGTAATTGTTTGAAGAGATACATCTGTTTAACCAGTTTTTAAAACTAAATAGCATATATAATGAAACGTCACATGGCTATCAATATGTGTAATTTTCATGTGTTAGCTTAAAAATCAAAAAAAAATGTAAAATTGGGTTAGAAAAGTTCAAAATAAGCAAAATCAGAGAATGCATTTTTAACATTTTTGAAGTGTAACAAAATTCAGAAAAGTGGAAGAATCAGAGCATATTACCACAAGATGATTGTGCCACATGATGACCACCAAAGCCAAGAAATGCTTTGTTCACTTCCTCTCTTTTTACACTTTCTCAGTACTGCTTCCTATAGCCTCATTTGCTGGTAACAGAATATGGCATAGGTAATACTATCAGTCCTAGGGTTGTGTGAATCCATTAGACAAAAGGGAAAGGATTTTGAAGATATAATGGAGATTCATCGGTCAGCTTTGAGTAAGTTAAAAGGGAGTTTATCCTGGACAGACTGGACCTAATCAGGTCAGACTTTGAAGGGTTTAGAGGACAGATACTAGAACTAGCAGAGACAAACCCTTCCACTGGCTTCAAAGCAAACTCTCCTCATTTCTACAAGGACAAGGGAACTTTGCCAACATCCATCTAAGTTTGGAAGTGGATACAAAGCTTCAGATACGACCACAGTCCAGCCGGCACATTGATTGCAGTTGTTTGACCCTGAGCAGGACACCCAGCTAAGCTGCTCCCAGGCTCCTGGCTCACAGAAACTGTAAGATAGTAGATATATGTTGTTTTCGTTTGAAATAACCAGATTTGCAGAAAAGTTGAGCAGATAGTAGAGTGTTCCCAGATCCCCATGCCCCTGTAGACAGTTTCCTCTATAATTAATATCATGAATTAATATGTTGTATTTGTTAGTCAGTGAAGCAATATTGATACGTTATCATTCTTCTGACAATCATTTATATTAATATTTACTCTTTATGTTACATAGTTTGATAGCTTTTGACAAATGCACATAATTTATCTCCCATTATAGTATCATAGAGGATAGTTTTATGTCTGTAAAATTCCTCATAGTTTGTCTGTTCATGCCTCCTCTAATACCCCTGAACCCTTGGCAACAACTCATCTATTTTGTTTCTATTTTCTCTCTTTTTAAAATTTTTTTTCTTTCTAGAATGTTATATAGTTAAAATCAAACAAATGTACCTTTTCAGACAGGCTTCTTTCATTTCATGTTATGCATTTAAGGTTGTTCTGTGTCTCTTGGGGACATGATAAGTAATTTATCTTTATCATTGTAAAATAGTGCACTGTATGGATGTAACCAGCTCATTTACCACTGACCTACTCAGGGACATGTCACAACTGTTTCTTTATTTTTTCTACAACTGTGAGTAAATCTATATACATTCATCTTTAGGTTTGTTGTATGAATATAAGTTTCCAATTCAATTGGATAAATCCTTAGCAGTGTGGTTACTAGACTGTATAAGGTTATTGTTCTTGGTAAAAGCTCCCAAACTCTGAACTGTCTGCTAATACTTCTGTAGAGTATCTGTTTAAATCTTTTATCCCTTTTAAATTTGGTTGCTTGTTTTCTTATTGTTGACTTTTAAAGGATCTGTAAATTTTGCATAAAAATTCTTTGCGAGGTGTGTAATTTGTAAAAATTTTCTTCCAGGCTATGAACTGTATTTTTTTCCTTTTTCTTACAAGTATATTTTCAGAAGGGCTGGGCATGGAGTTCAGTACAAAAGTCCTGCGTTCAATCCTCAGTAGCACCAAAAAAATACATTTTGTTAGAGTAAAAGTGTTTACACTTTTTAAAAAATCTGCCTTATTAGCTTTTTTTAATGTATTGTGTTTTTGGTTTTGCACTGAAATAAATGTTGCCAAATTTAGATTACCTAGGATTTTTTCTTATGTTATCTTCTAGAAGTTTAGTAGTGTTGAAATTTTCATTAAAGTCTGTGATGCATTTTGATATAAGTTTTGTGGAGGTGTGATTTCATTATTTTATATGGATGTTGATTTTTTTCCAGCATCATTTGTTGAAAAGATTAATCTTTGTCCATTGAACTGCTTTTACTAATCAGTCAAAGGTCAGTTGAATGTATTATAATGGTTCTATTTCTGGGTCTTTATTTTATCACATTCATCTGTCTATTGTTGATTTCTATAGCTTTATAGTACATCTCAAAGACAAGTAGTGTCTGTATGTAAACCTTGCTCTTTTCATTATTGTATTGACTTTTCTGGATAGTTTGCCTCTTCATATAAATTTTAAAATCAACTTTGTTGATATACAAAAGGTAATGTCCTGAAATTTTAATTGGAATTGTATTAAATCTAGAAATCAGGCTGGGAAGAACTAACATCTTTAAAATATCATCCTCTATCCACCAACGTGGAATATTTCTTCATTGACTTAGATCTTCTGCTTCTTTTATTAGTTTTGTATTTCTTCAGATCATTAACATGTAGTTTTGTACTGCTGCATATAGATTTACATTTTTTTATTTACAGCTAAGCATTTCACTTTTTGTATTAATGTACATGTGTTTTTATTGCACATTCCAATTGTTGATTTTGAGCATATAGGAAGGCAATTGACCTCTACATAGTAACTTTGCAGAGTACAATTTTGCTGTAACTACTTCCTACCTCTAACAGGTTTTGCTGTTAATTTTTTTGAATTTTCTGCAAAGATCAACCTATCATTTGTGAATAGACAGTTTTATTTCTTGTTCCCAAATTTATCCACATTTTATAACATTTTACTGGATTAGTGGCTTAGGTAGTACTGCGAGCCTGGTGTTGGATAGGACTGGCGAGAGGAACATCTCACCTTTTCTTGATGTCAAGGGGAAAGCATCTTCAGTGACGACGAACTTTTCAGAGCTTTCAGTACACACACAGCCCATTTCAGCACACGTGCCATGTGCTCGCCACCACTGCTGAGGTTCTGACCATTTAGTATGATGTCAGGCACAGGTTTTTAGTAGATGTTCCTTATTCAAATAAGGAAATCTCCATTTAGTTTTAGTTTGCTGTGATTTTTGTTTGCTGATTTTTGGTTTTGGTTTTGGTTTTAACCTGAATGTGTTTGGATACGATCTTATTGCTTTTATTCTTTAGCCTTTTTTCATATACTTATCATTTCTTTGTGGTGCTAACACTTAAAATCTACTCTCTTAGCAATTTTCAAACCCACAATGCAGTGTTATTAGCTATAGTCATTAAATTACACAGTATAGTCCTTGAAATTAATCTTCCTGTTTAATTGAAATTCTGTAACTTTGACCAAACTTCCCAACACTCTTCTTTCCCCTACCCTCTGGTAAACACCATTTCTGCTCTCAGTTTCCATGAATTGGACTTTTTTATACTTTAAGTACACAAACATATAAGTGGTATCCTGTGGTATCTGTCTTTCAGTCTCTAGCTTATTTCACTTAACTTAATGGCCTTCAGGCTCATCCACATTGTTATAAAGGACAGAATTTCCTTCTCCGAAGGCCACATAGTCATACTATTTGATTGTGTAGGAATACTACATTCTGTTTGTTCATTCATCATGATGAACACTTATTTTGATCACATATCTTGGCAATGGTACTGTGAGTAATGTGGCAATGAACATTTCAGTGAACATTTCTTAGCATTCTGATGTAGCTTCTCTGGGATCTATGCCCTGCAGTGGAATTGCTAGATCATAAGTCTGCATCATATGATAGCTTTATTTTTCATTTTTGGAGGAACTTCCATTCTGTTTGACAGACTGGCTATACTCTTTTACCTTCCCACCAGCAATGTATAAGAACCTTGCCAATATCTGTCACCCGTTATCTTTTTGATAATAGCCATTCCTACCAATGTGATATTGGTTTCACTATGGTTTTAAGTTGCATTTCCCTAATAATTGCTGATACTGAGTATTCTTCATATACCTGTTTGCCAGTTGAATATCATCTTTTGATGAATATCTATCTGGGTCTTTTACCCATTTTTAAATTAGGTTAATTATTTTTGGGTGTTGAGATTTTTTGCATTCTTTACATTTTAGAGTATTTACTTACCTCAGATGTGTGGTTTACAAAGACTTTCTCCCATTCCACGGGTTGTCTCTCTCGCTGTGTTGTTTCCTTTGTTATGCAGACAATTTCTGACAGGGTAGCATTCTGTGCCTTTTTCTGCTTTTTTGCCCGTGCCTCTGGAGACAGACCAGTTCTTTAGCCTGTTGATACACTTGATCATATTAATTGATTTTGGATGTTTGAATTAGCATCCCATACCTGGAATACATTCCATTTGGTTGCAATTAGTACTTATTAAAAAATGTTTTCATTCAGTTTCCTAAGTTCTTTTTCAGGACTTTTAATTATGTTTGTCAGACAAATTTATCAATATTTTTTTCTTTCCCAGAAGGGCTTTAACTGTTTTTGTTTTTATGCAATATTAGGTGTCACAGAAGGACTTAAGATATACTTACAATGCTTCTTGTGTTATCAAAAAGATTATAGCTAAGTGATAACATTTCTTCCCTAAATGTGTGTTAGAACTTACCTGTGAGCTGTTCTAACTTGGGGGCTTTCTTTCATGGAGGCTTCTTTACTAGTGATTATGTATCTTTAATTTCTATGGACCTATAAAGTTTATCTGTATCTAATTGTGCAAGTTTTGGTCATTTATGTCTTCAGAGGAATGGGACTATGTTATCTCAGTTATCAAATTTGTTGGCATACCGTTGTTTATAATATTCATCTCTTCACCCTTTCAATGTCCTTGGAATCAGTACTGACAAAAGCCTTTCATTTCTGTTATTAACAATTGATATCTTTCATTTTTTATTTATTTACCTGGCTCAAGTTTTATTCATCATATCAATCCAGTTAAAAATACTGTAATATCAATTTTATCTATTTTTAATTTCATTGATTGCTGCTTAATTTTTATTTATGTTCACTCCTTGTTTCAGTTTTATAACAGGCTTTGACTTCTTGAGATCAAAGCTCAAATGATTACATTTAGAATTTCTGGGCCAGGGATTTCAGTGATGCAAGCGCCTGTCTTGCAAGCTGGTGGTCATGAGTTCTATTCCCGGTTCCAAAAAAAAAAAAAAAAACTCAAAAAAACCCCAGAATTTCTTCTGTACTGTACACAACAAAAGCTAAACATGTTTTGTGCAGTACTAGTTTGGTTGTATCTTACAAATTTTGATAAGTTGTATTTTAATTTTCATTAAATTCAAAACTTTAAAAATGTCTCTGAGCTTCCTTCTTTCAGTCATATGTTACTTTAGAATGTGTTGATTAATTGCATATTTTTTATATTTCAGCTATGTTTCTGTTTTTTTTCTAATTTAATTCCATTATGATCATTGAACATACTTGTTATGATTTCTGTCCTTTTTAATTTGTTAAATTTGTTTTTTGTTGTACACAGTGATCTATCTAGGTGAATGTATGTGTACTTCAGAAGGCTGTACATACTTCTTTTGATGGTTGAAGCATTAAATCTATATCAATTAGATCCATTTTATGGCGAGTATTATTCTATTCAGCTATATTCTTAATAATTTCCTGCCTGCTGGATCTGTTGATCACTAATAGAAAAACATTTAAGTGTGCAGCTAAACAGTAGATCTGTCTATTTTTTCCAGAAATTTTATCAGTTTATATCTAATGAATTTTTCTGCTTTTTTCAGTATGTGCAAGTTGAAAATTGTTCTGCTTTTTGCAGGATTAATCACTTTATCAGTATATAAGGCCACTGCATCTGGAACAGTTTTCCTTGTTTTGAAATTTGTTTTGCTTGAAATTCACATTACTACTAATTTTTTCTCTACATTAACATGGTACATCTTTCTCTGTGTCTTTACTCTTAATCTATATTTTTATAATTAAGTGGGTATCTTGTAGATGCTACATAGTTAGCTACTTTTACGAAATCAAATCTGATTGTTTCTGTCTTTTAATTAATTTACTGAGATTAGTCACATTTAAAGTAGTTGCTGATGTAACTGGATTAATATGTAGCATGTTTGTGAAGTTATTTTTGTTGTTTGTACTTACTTGTACCTTATTTTGTCTTTTCACTTTTTTCAGCTTTCTCTGGCTGTACTTGAAGATTTTATACACTTCCATTTTCTTAGAACTTACATATTAATTATGCATCTCTGAAAAGTAGTTGCACTTTAGTTTGGAATATTTATTTACAATGAATCTAGGTCCATTTTCAAATCACACAGTACCGCCTGTCAGTGCAAAAACTCAATTACTACTTCTCATTCCTTACCACACTGCTACCATTCATCACGCACACACGCACACACACACACACCACCACTGCATACTACATTGTTGCTAATATTTGAAAAAACTCATGACTAGTTCAAGAAGAATAATAAAATTAAAAGATTGCATTTTACTTTCATCTGGTCATTCTCTGATGCTCCTTTTTGCCTATCAAAGCATTCTCTGATGCTCTAGATTGATATTGATCTGAGCTTCTGATCCTATAGAATTTTCCCTTTCTCTGAAGAGTTTCTTTTATCATTTTTTTGCAAAATGGTGACAGTTTCTCTTAGGTTTTGTTTGTCTGGTAAAGTCTTCATTTTTTTTTCTTTACTTTTGAAAGTGAATTTCACTGGATAGAATTTATAGCTTCCCTGCATTCTTTCCAGTTTTTCCTTTTGTCTCTGGTTTTCAACATTTTGAACATGATGTTTTTACAAGTTGAAGATTTTTATGTATTCTACTTACTTTTTCTGAACTTCTTACAGCTGTCATTTTATTTCATTGATGTTGGAAATTATCAACCGTTACTGCCCTTAATATTTTTCTCTTCCTTCACTCATTGCTTTCCTTCTGATATCCCTATTATTAACATGTGACGCATGTAGTGATGGTCTCACAGTTCTTGGATATTTTGTTTGCTTCTTTTCGTTCATCTTTTTCTTGTGCATTTCCATTTTGGAAGTTTCTATGGACATATTTCTATGTCTGGTGATTCTTTCCTGTGCCACTTGAAGTAGGCTAATGAGCCTATCAAATGCATTCTTAATTTCTCACAGAAGTAGTCTTTTGTTCTTGGCCAAAAATAATCATTTACTTAAAATATCTAACCATCATCAGTGTTACCAGGACTATTCCATAAAGGACAATATGTCTAAATTTCCACAGCTGTGTTTGATTTTCAGGTGTCTCAAATATTATAGTAAGAATTGAGATTCAGTCAATATTTCCAGGTTCTCCTGTCACCTGTTAGCCTATTAATATTAATCATTAAAAGGTAAATAAAAGTTACTTATATGTGACTAATTAAAATCCTTGAATTTTACATATGCTTTTCTTCTTTGTTTTTGTAAAAATTTGCAGGACATAATGATTCCATCCCTTCTGTGGAGTTGAGCTATGCACATAACACATCTTTATTTCTTTTTCATCCCATTCCCTTCTTCTCCCTCTCCCTCCCTCCCCCTTCCTCCATCCCTTGATCCCCTTCCCACTTGAGAAAGACCTGTCTCCCTACTTCCTATTATCTATCCTTTATTTTGCTCTTTATGTATAATTTGGGTTTCTCATATAAGAGAAACTGTGCAATATGTCAGCTTGCATGTCTGATTTATTCACTTAACATCATGGTCTCAAGGTGCATCCATTTTCCTGCAAATAATTTCTCTGTCATAATGATAGAGTTAGCTTTTATTTCTAGCATTTACTTTTCAATTTTTCTTAGTTTCTATCTCTCTGCTTACATTATCTATCTGATTTTGCATATTATCTACTGCTTTGCCACTAGAACTATTGACATATTAATCATAGTTATTTTAAATTCCTTTTCAGGTAATATCTGTATCACATCTGAGTCTGGTTCTGATGCTTTTGCTTTGTCTCTGCGTGGTTTTTCTTTCCCCTGCTTTACAGAATGCATATATATGGTATCAGGTAATTAGAATTTAACTAAGTGGCTACTTTGAGAATACATGTTAATCTGGCTAGGTATTTGGATGTATTAAATGTTTGTTGTAGCTATAAATGCCAGATGCCTCAGTTTCCTCCAGCTTCTATGTTTTCTTCCTCCCCGGCTGTCTTTGGATTTCATTACTTCTTAAATTATCTGCTTTAAAACTCTTCCACTGGCACTCTATCACAGCTTATGGAACTCTATTTTTGTGGAATAAACTACTGGAAAAGGGATGCAGTCTCTAATTTTAAAATTAAATGTTAGATTTTTGACAGAGCCTGGAGCTCTAATCTTGGGCCTTCAGAAGACTTTCTTAAGCTCTTTGTTCTCCCCTAAAAAGGGACCAGAATACTGGAAGGGGACACAGTTTTCTGATTATCCTTGCTCAAGGTCAGAACACTCCTGTTCCTCAGAGAACAGGCCTTTGTTTTAGTGAACCTTGTGGGTTTGTTTCAAAATAGTTACTTTTCCCCTCCCTTTGCTTGAATCTTGAGGGAATTTTTCTCTACTGTCAGCGTGAGAACCTGGTGGGACTTTTAGAGATAAAACCCAAGAAAGTGTGAGGATTGCCCTAAGATTAGGTCTCCTGGTTTTTAACCCCTCAAGCTGTTCACACATAGGCTCTATACATGCTACAAACAAATACAGTTTCCATTTTACAAAAGTGACTCAGAGAATGGAATCAGGAGCCCAAAGAGCAGAGGAGAGAGCTTTGGAGAATTATTCCTAAGCCTTTTAGGTAATCAAGAGACTCAACATTTGAGCAGGTGAATTTCAGGCACCCTGCTTTGTCCTCTTAACCTATTTGTCATTTTTTTTGAACCAGGATATCTAAGCCACTATCTTGTTCTCCTCCAACAGGTGCATTTTGAGGGTGTAGGGACAGTTTCACAGACTGGAAGATGGAAAATAGCTGTGCTCAGTGAATGACATCCAGCCTTATAGCACCCAGATCCGATTTAGGTCTTTTATATGATAAATATTTTGGACTTCACACTGATGCTGTAGTAGAGGGAGGTACTTGGGAAGTTTGGGAGAGGTTGAAGGTGTTCTGCAAGTAGGGGGAACCTGAGTCATTGGTGGCCAGAGGGCAGACTGTGGCTGACACACCATGGCTTCCACGGTATTAATAATGTTCGGTTCTTTATCCTCTTGTGTATATCTGTCAGTCGTTTCAATTAAATTCCTGTCAGGGAATGGAAAGAGAAGAATCTGGCATATCCCATTTCTATAGTAGAAGGTAAGATCTATATCTCACCAAGATTTATATTGGGTAATTCCATAAATATAGATTCTCAAATGATCTCACAAAATGTCAAGTATCTAATTCACTAGTATTTTTGTAGCGTGTATTAAAGAGTAACATGTGTGGAATGAAACAATGTTTATTTGTATTCTCATAAGCTTTTACAAACATGTTTTAGGCCTTGACTTCTAGTTCCCTCCACTTATTTATGTTGATAGTATGTGAGGCCAAGGCTCCAGTTAGTAGATGGATTATTTCACAGGTTGACTGCATCCGATGTATGGAAGCAATCCATGATTAAATTGCCAAACCCATGAGTATGTCAGCAAGAGCTGGAGCTCGTGCATACTTTCCTGAGGAAGAAGAATGAGCATTCTGCACTTAACGGTTTTCTTCTACTGCACTATTTCATCTTTCATGATTCATTTAACCATTCTGTCACTGCTTCGTTTTATGAGATTGAAAACCGAGAGACCACATATGACAAAAAAGACTTTAAAATGATGCTAAGTGTAATGCATTCATATATATATATTTTTAATTACAGAATGGCATGATTTTGTAAATTGCACATAAACCAAATTCAAGATTTTAATTTTACAATTTCTTTATCAATTTGCTTTTGTAATTTGAGTTTGTGAAATCTCTTTGCAGAATTCCTTTATAAGTTTACATAATATATCCTGGACTCATTTTTTTAACATACCACTCATAGTACACTCCAATTTTCCATTAACTGTTGAAATATTGAGGAAAATATATATTTTGAAGCTCTTCTTAATTCTAACGTTTCCAAATGCTTTCTGTTCCCTAGAGAAATGAAATAGTAATGGCCAGTTAAGAAGCTTAAGTATGAAATTACAATGGCTAGTCTATGTCTATAAACGAAGTTTTGACAGTGCCCACTGAGAGAGCTGGAATCTGACAGAAAGACTGAGAGACATGGTTCTGAGGCTCAGACTGGAATTAATAGAGTTCACACTTATAGTTCAAAACCTGATTATATAGCGTTAAACTCTATAATCCCATGCACTTAAACCAAGTAAGATTGAGACTAGTGAATTTTAATCATGTGCTAAGTCAGCTAAGGATGTCAATCAAGTACAGGCTATTTTTATTCACAGTTTCAAGCCTGACCCTTTGCCACTTTTGCTCTCACATCTAGTAGAGTTCTAAGTTTTGCATATCCTCTTCCTGAGAGAGATGACTTTTTTATATCTATCTCTTCCTTCCCCTTCCCACTACCACCACACTGGCGTGGATCTTTACTCCCTCGCATCATGCACGTTCCAAGGATCTGAATGGATTCCTTACCTTCGGATTCTTCACCCTTCATATAGCCTTTACACCCCTGGTGGAATAATCTTCCTAGAAAACAACTTTTCATCTACCATTGTTTTGTATTTGAAACCAGAAGTATTTTTTCTGATCCCATTCCTAGCTTATTCATGTTGAGTATATTGTACTATTCTCCACTTTTTAAACTTCTGGTGGCTTCTACACTCTGTATTCTTCCAAATTCAGCCTGAGAATTTTCTGCTTTTTTGTAGATATTTGTTTAAAAATCTCCCTGTGTCTACAGAAAGACACTCTGAAAGAATCATCTGCCTGAAAGGAATGTGACGGTTTTGATGTTTTGAAAAAAGAAGAAAAAAGCAATAAATTTAACACATATTCCATGTTCTCAGAACATGTTAGTCTCCCTCCCGGTCACTTTCATAGGTAATATTCACTGTTATCCTAATGCACAATGCTCTTGCTTTGAACATAATGAACTCTCTAGCCTTTGATATATCCAAACTCAGATTTGCTTTCCAAGGTGGTAAAGACTAAGGTCAGTAGCTATGATGCAAGGGTCAGATCTGGCCTGCCACTTGCTTCTCAAAATAAAATTTTATTAGAATACAGATACATTCATTTGTTTAAATATCTGTTTGTATATTTATATATTAAATATTTGTTTATATATCTTCATACCAAATGCTTTGGTGTATTGATCTAAAATACTGGATCTTAATTGAGAATATGCACATTTCTTAAAATTTTATTTATACTTGTTTGGTCTCTATTTGTATATGTGCATTTCTGGGGAGATTTCCCACAGTTATCATCAAATTTTCCATGTAATCTGTGTATAATCCAAAATAACCACTGTGCTATATGTTTCATTTTATGATGAGCAAAGCAAGATCTCTCATTACAAATGTAATAAAGCCAATGATGAAACTTTCATATTTGGTACTTTTGATATATATCATGCCAAATAGCCAAAGCAATCTTGAGAAACAAAAATTAAAGTTATCACACTTTCCCAATTTCAAAATATCTTACAAAACAACCTTAATGAAAACCATATATCATTGGCATAAGCTGGTATATATGACAGTGGAACATAACAGAGAAACCAGAAGTAATTCATTACATATATAGTCAAGTTAATTTCAGCATGAGTGTGAAGAAAATGGAAATGACATCAACAAATGATGCTCAAAATACTGACTAATCATGTATAAAACTATGAAATTGGACCCTTACACAATGCACAAAATAAAAATAGGTTAAAGATTTAAATGTTAGACCTGAAATCATCAAACTTCTACATGAAAACATAAGTAGAAAAGCTTCTTGACTTTGATCTTGGCAATAATTTCATGGACATCACACGAGCACATAAAAATATAAAAGCAAAATTAGACAAATGAGATGACATTAGGCTAATGAGCCTCTGGACAGTACAGGAAACAAGAGAGTCCCACTGCAGCCTACAGAATGGGAGAAAAACATTTCAAACTATCCCATAAAGAGTTAATATCCAAAATATGTAAAATCTCCTACAATTCAAAAGTCAACAAACTGCTAACATATAAGTAACCTAATTGTAAATGGAACAAAGTTAAAAACAGAACTACCATATGATCCAGCCATCCCACCTAGGGGCATAATGCAAAAGGTTTGAAATCAGTATCCAGAAGTAATATCCGCCTTCCTCCTATATTCATTGCAGAATTATCTACAACAGCCAAGACAGGGAAACAGCTCAAACGTCTCTCTTTGGAGAAATGAATAAAGAAAATTTGAGTATTATTGGGACTTAGAAAAGAAAGAAATTCTGCTGCTTGTGACAATATGAATGGTAAAGGACAGTATGCTAGATGAAATATGTCCATCGCAGAAGGGCAATAAGTGATTCCACTTCCATGAAGTCTCTATATGAGTCAATCTCATCAAAGCAGAGAGTCAAATGGTAGCTACTAGGGGCTGAGGATATCAGAAAATGTGAGAGTTACGGTTCAATTTATATAAAACTTCAGCCAGGCAAGAATAGGTACTAGAGATCTGTGATACTGCATAGCACCTGTAGTTAACACTGTACTATGCACTTAAATTTTTGTTACAAGGTTAGAGCTCTTATTAATGGTGCATAAAACAACAAGAAAAACCAGAGGCACAAAAGACTTTTAGGGGTTGCATATATGTCTTTTACTTTGATGTGATGATGTTTTCACAGGTGCATACATTTGTCCAAACTCGCCAAGGTCTATACGTTAAATATGCACAGTTTGTGATACATCAGTTATACAGCATTAGAGTTGTTAAAAATTATGCGTGCAAAGGAATGAATACATTTACTTGTCATCTTTATTCTAGAAGGATGTTTACATTTTCTACTATTAATAGAATGCGTTATTTTGGTTACAAAATGATAATAGCTGCTGCGGGCAAGAATAGAGAAATAAGCACGGCTCATATACAATTGTCCTTTTGAAATGACTAGATGTTAGCATATTACTATAATACAAAACAGCGAATTTTATGTTGCTTCTTTCTTTTTAAGGAACATTGTGAATACACGAAATCACAGAGTGAAAATTTTATGTTAATGTTTGATAATTTTCCCCAAAGCAAGCAACTCCCGAAAGGGATCACATAAGAAGAAACAGCGGCATTTATCAAACTCTTATTTCCTTTTCTCTTTGAGTCCACAGCTGAACTATACTTTCTGTCTTCCTCACAGCCAATTGGAGGCGTTTGATCAGATTGTGGAAAATAAAAATTGTGGTCTCAAGGGATGGACTTCATTTTCATACCTTGTCCCTGCAAGCTCTTATGCGGTCTTCCACCTCGTCGTCCACATTGAAGTTCTTTGATAAAATGAATTTCTTTCACGCTTCATGGGATAGTGAAGTTATCCAGTTGAAAAAACCTCAACTTGTTATTGACTGCATGGAATATACCTGAATATTTTACACATTTCTGTAAGTTGACAGTTGTTTATAAGAACAACCAATCTATGCTGACTATGTTAGGGATGAACTAATACTAACACACCAATCAGAGCCCATAAAAGCTTGTATTTGTTGAAAAAGACACTGCTCTTGGGGGTGGCTAGGAAGACACTTAGTAGTTAAAAGAACTGAATCACATTCTTTGTAATCACTTCACTATGGTACTAACAAATTTTAAAATAGGTTTTACTAAGACGATCTCTAGCACTTATTTTTTTCTGTTAGATACCATATTTTCTTTAGGACATATTAAGCTTGTCCTACTCATTCGAGCTAATATCCTGATCATGAAAATATATAAAATTTTATTTGTAAAGAGCTGAGAGTAAATCCACACCAAGATAATTTTCACTTGGGAATCTTTCTAAACCAATTTAAAAGAATAAAAGTAAATTTAAATTTTAAAATAACCAAAATTCTAAAATCCAGCTTCTGTCCCATATTAAGACCTGAATTCACTTTCTCCAACGAATATTCTTACTGGCCAAACATAAGAATATGAAAATAAATTTTAAAAGTTTGAGTCAGGCGTGGTGGCACACACGTGTAATCCAATCACTCGGGAGGCTGAGGCAGGAGGGTTGCAAGTCTGAGGCCAGCTTGAGCTACACTAAAAGTTCAAGGCCAGACTTGATTACATAGCAACACCTTGCCTCAAAAAAAATTTTTTTTTTCTGTTATATAACCGTGGCAATTCCTTCATGAGGCTGAAGTGGAATTATTGAAGGTCAGATTAGAAATCTTTTACACATGTGACAGTCTTTTCACTTTTCTTCTTCTTTACTCTTTTTGGTTTGTTTTGCAGAGCTGGGGATTGAACTAGGATCTTATGTGTGCGAAAGCAGTCCACTATTGAGATACAGCCCCACTCCCTCACTTTTCTTTGGAGGAAAAAAAAAACTAGAACGGTTTGGGTCAATTTTAGTGTGGCATTCTCTTCTGGAGTAAAGTGTGTGCATGTGTGTGCCCGTATAATATTTGTGAGCATGCATGTATATTTTGTGTCTAAGTATGCAGAGTAAGCACATATATAATGTCAAAATAGTACCAAATAGGCAAAAACTTCTGAATAGTTTGGAGCAGTTGCAGTACTAACATAGCTGTTCTGAACAGATAGATTCATATACAAACTGTAAATACAGCAAGCATTCTTACAGTGTGCAAAATAATAACTTACTTCAACTGCCATAAAGCTTTTTCTTATCTTTCCTTTAAGTGGTCTCTTCAGCACCATGCAGGCTGCTGCTGATTTGGGGCTCATATACGTAGTAAATGCTGAGGTGTCATCTCAGAGATGGCAGGATGATCAATCACAAACTCACCTTGTGGAGGGTCTTTCCCTATTGGGTGACAGGATACATATCTTTGCATATTGTTTTGAAAACCTTAGAAGCTGACCTTTAGAATACCATAAATATGCTAATGGAAGTTCTTACATTTCCCTGTGCTTTTTCCCCTTTACGCGCCCCAGTGCAAACACGTGGACTTCACAAAGCATTAGAAGCCGTACTACTCCATTTTAAAGGCAGAAAACATCATGGCTGGTTTTGTAATTAAGTGCTAGACAGCACCCTTTTTGTTTTGTTTCATTTTAATCCATCTCAGGGGAACTTTTCTGCCACATGACCTTTCTCACTTTCTGGCCTTACCTCCACTGCTAAGTTTTCATGGCTCAATCATTTTCACATGTGATATAGCATCACTGGACCACTATCCTTTCTGCAAACCTCTGTTCAAATGTCATTCTTCACTGTGAAGTCTTTCTCCAGCCGCCAAGCACAGTTACTTTTATATTGCCATTTCCACAGAGCACGGTACACACGTTAGCTATGATGGTTAATATATGAGTCACCTGCACATGTCCTTGAGTCCCTCAAGGGCAGACAACACATCTCATTCATTTCCATACTATCTAGTGTGGTGCCTGGGATGCAACAGCAGTCAGTGAATAGGTACTGAATAAATCTGGATATGTACCATTTCTTTAAAGAATAGAGTTAGCATGAGGTTAGAGAATGAGCTTGGATTTATACTGTACTAGATTAAAAGTCCTAGCCTTTCTGCATATCAACCTTATGAGTTTGGGCAAGTTTTCCCTGTATCTCTCTTTACTTACTTGTAAAACATGGATGTTAATATTACATACCTAAGGGAATTGAAAAGATTCAATGAAAAGCAGGGTATAGGGAACACCATAAACTATCTGAGATACACTAAATGCTCACCAATGGCTCTTTTTATTCCTTTTATTCACCTTCCCCTTTTCCTGCTCTCTCTTAATAAACCAGAACTGCTAGATAATGCTACTGGCAGGGAGATAGTTTTCCCCATCAAACCCAAGCCCCCATCTAAAATAGAAAACAATATACATGGAGGGAATATTCACCAGTAAAATGCCCTTCTCCATCCATGAAAAGATGTAGCATTGCGTTTGTGTTCAAGTACAAATAAAATTGAAGTTCATCTCATTTATCCTTTCTCCTTAATTGCAGAGTAAATGGATGTATGAGTTACATTGGCAACTTTGCATAAAATCATTAACCCCATGTTGTGGCCAATTTCAAAATAAGCTGCTGCACACTCTGCATGGGAGTGCTTCATTTGTAAGAGTTCTTTTGCAGTAGTTTCTTTTTCTTTAGATATGCATACACCCATAGATAACTGCAGGTTAACAGTGTGTATCAGAGGACACCATGAATCATAAAACTAAGTAGAATTCTCTTGTTATTTTCAAAAAATATTTGAAGGCAATCTTTTCTCACTGATAAAACTGTAATTACACCTTACACTGTTCACAATGTTGCTCAGAAAATTGTATCTTTTTACACAGACTCTTTGTCCTTCAGGATAGGTTATTACAAAAAAGCAAATTCTAGCTTTCCAAGGCAGATAACTTTCCTGAGATATGCTTTTAGATCTTCACAGGCTGTCTTTGTTCTGTTCGCGTCTACAGCTTTCAAAGAGTTGGAAATAATCTGTAATACATTTGACACAGCTACTGAGGCCTTTAAAAATGCTGCCTACCAGGTTGATGTAATACAGTATTACGAAAAATTTGGGTGCGGTTGTGGGTAGAAAGCAAGTCATACACTTAAGAATCTCCAGAATATGTCTGTAATATAGTCTAACTAATAGCACATTCTGCCCATCATAATGTAAACCATATTTCCAATAATGGAAATTTACCTTAAATTACCAAAGGTGTAAAATGCAATTTCACTGAACTTCAACATAGCTTTTGCAAAGAAAGTCTTTGATTTCAATTTTCTTGCGGGTATATAAATGTATGTATGTACATATGTATGTATGACCATTTTCTTTCAAAGGATTCTATGTATTTTAGGAGAAGTTTTCATTTTGAGCTGTTAGTTTTACTAAATTCATATTAGGAAACAAGTGCACACATAAATCTTTTCTGAATAAGCCCAACCAAAGAAGTCATTTTGGTTTATTCAGTGCATGGCAGTAGGAGAAGGCGGGTTAGGTATGAACTGTAATGTTAGTGGTAGGATAGTAGAGACCTTGTTCACTTTTCCCATATTCCATATTCAGAAGGTAGGACGGTGCCTGGCTCATAGTAAATCTTTACTGAATGAACATCAGTCTAATTATAGGAGCCAATGGACAATGGAGAAATTATAGTGAAAAAGATAAAAATCACCTATAATTCATCCACTCAAGAGTGCTAACACATTTTTTATATTTCCTCTGCTCTAGTTATTTCTTTTTGGTTTTGATAAAAATAAACTTATCCAATCTATTAAAATTAAATTAGAAGTTTGGGAAGGATTCTCTCATGCTGTTTCTATGGCCTCGTGGTTTTTGATTTCTTCCTTTACCTTTTTCCATTCTCTTCTCTCTACAAACTTGTCTTGTGCTCTCTCATCTCTGTACATATTGGCAAAATGTTCCCCTCCAATCTATTTCAGATCGATTTAAGCCACCATGATCATTCTTGATGTATCAAGAAATGATCCTCCTGAGACCCCTTAGGAACCTTGTTAATTGGCTCATCAGAAGACCACCTCTGAGTTACGTAAACATACTTCCTTCTGTCTTATTCATACCTACTGGCAAATTACCATTGTTTTACATATTTGTGGGCTATCTATGTTGACCTGTTAAAAATGGCTTATAGGGATATATTTGGGCAATGCTTTTCAAAAAAGGAGAAACTTTATAGACACTCAGTGAATATAGTATCTGTGAGATTAGAAACTATGTCTTTCTCCATTTCTAATGTATCACAGATACTAAAGAAATTATGAAAGGACATGATACATAAAGAACATTTAAGTGGTAATCTCTAAAAACCATTTATTTATTTATTTATTTTTTTTCTAAAAACCATTTAATGCACTATCACAAGGATACTTCTGTACATGCGTATGTATGTGGATGGGCGGGAATGTGGTACAAAAAGTATGTGTAAGTTTCTGTGTGTATGTGTAAAATGCTACATTTTTCCTGGATTATTCTTTCTGTACATAAAATGATAGACTAGTATGTAATGCTGCTGGTGGTGCACATGGCCTGGCTCTCTTACAGCACTGGGATAAATTTGACAATCTTTCTTAACTCTACAACAACCACACTTCATTAAAAATATGTAGTGAGGCATTCACAGAACATACGTGGTATTTAAAGTAGAAAATGTTGTGAGAGAAACTTGCTTTGATTAGTGAGTAGTTTTTAATTTTCTTTAAAATTAAGGGCTCCTAGGGAACCCCAAGGGTAGAGAAGAGAATTGCCATCAAGTATTTCAACTTTTATTACTTATAAACATCAGTCATTGTGATACATTTCATTCTGTTGTTTTATGAAGTTTGAAAAAATGTGAACTTCATGATTTCCAAAGTCCTGCCCAATACTGATCTTTGATCAAGCAGAAAAATACATGATTAAAATAATCATTAACATTAGAAATATTAGAGCTATCAACTCCATCATGGCATGTGCATGAAAAATGGACTTATTCAGATAACTCTCCTACTGCACTCTGGAAACATGACTTTCATGTTTCCCTTGCAAATAAATAAATAATATGATATTACATTTCCAGGGACTATAGTGGCCAAGGAAGAATAGACACTAATGGAGTCTCTCAAAATTATATTTACCTCTTAAATATTTAAGAATCATCTGCATATAACATTTAAATAGTGCCATGCCACCATTTTGTAAATCGGTTTTGTTTTTATGGTCCAGGCAGTGTTTAAAATATAAATCTTCCTCTTTGATTTTGACTGTTTTTGTCCACAAATAGTATCAGCTCAAGTGAAAGTCACTCTTCACTCGGGCCTTAGAATAGTAATCAAGGTTGACATAGTAGTTACTGCTCCTGTATCTTGCAAAACCTTGCTGACTGCATATGGCTTTCAACTCGTGTATGAAAGATTAATAGTCTCCATTCACTACTCACTGTTCATCTTTCTAACTCCATTTTAAGTGATCTATTATATAGACAAAACCACTTTATTCCATGGGCAAATTTTATCATTCGTACATTTTCACTGACATGTCATTTCTCCCAGTTTAGATTCTGCACATCAATTATGTGAGGGAAAATCTGATTTTGAAATAATCGATGCTTGTTATCCATCCTGTTTAATATAAAGCTTTAAGAGAAGCTTGTAGTTTTACTTTTTAAAAAAAAATCAGCCAAATGAGACTCATATTACAGAAAATATTTGAGCTCCGTCTGTATTTAAACTGATTTTACTATGGACAGATGAAGCAAGTAGAAGCTTTACAACTGCTCTGTTTACATGTAGAAAACAAGAAAGAAAAAAGCTTCTTTTCCCTTAACTTATTTTCAAATAAGTTAAAAATGTGAAAGAGTTAAATAACTCAAACATATACCCAGAGTGCAAATATTAAACACTACTATTTAGAAATATTATTGTATAAATGATCATGTAATAGTAAAAATTGCATGAGATCTGGGAAATAATCATCAAAGGCAAATATTTTTTCTACAGGATTAGACATTATATTAGATAGAAAATATGTTATCATTGATTAGATTTTTAAAAATTTGTAGTAGTCCCATGTTTGAATCATTAGGCATTATTTTTGCAAATGTCCTGCTTTTTAAATAGTAATATTTCTCATTGAAAACAATAACAATTGTTACTTAAATTCCCTTTCAAATAGAGGGCTAGGACATCAGTATCTTAACTGAAATTCATTCTTCACCTTTAGCAGGAGAGAATGAAATAAAAGTAGAAGTAAAAGGATCTAAAAAATTTCAAAGATGTCTGTTCTTTGTATAGTTCGCTGTCAGTGTTAGACCAATTTTTAAACTTAGATTTAAGAAATTTTCTTGGAACATAGTGAATCACTAGGAAGAGTGATATGGAAAAATATGAGCCTCAGATACTTGCTTGGGTTGACTTTAGGCCTCTTCATCTAAAATGTGGATAGATTAAAACCCTGACATTCCCTTCAACATATACTTTTTTTAAAATAATGGCAAGAGTTACAAAAGGGGAGATTCACGTTTCTATAAAAGTTAGTAATATCACAGTTGTGATTTATGAAGTACTTAAATTAAGCTTGCAGTAGTGCAGGCTGCACAGTGAGGGATACTTAGACTTGAATGGCGAAGAAGATTGAGTTTTTCATTCTCACATCTCCAAGGGAAGGGGGAAACTTGCCTTACAGGGCCAATGGGAAGAGGTGAGGGCATTCAGAACATGAGATCTCAGCCAGCATGTGGGCAAGAAGAAAGAGGGACACCTGTGGGCTGAAACCTTCCCTAGGGTCCAAGGCATGATCTAGGCAGGCTTTCAATACTTGCATTGTATTGTTTCATTGGAAGGGAGCACAGGGCTGTGTGGGAACGTGAGAGTTACATTATCAGGTTTACCAGGCTAAATAAGCAGAAGTAAGGTGGTAAGGTAGTTCCGTGTGTGGGACCTTAACTACCTAGAACATGAGAAGAAGGACGGAATAGAGACTATCTCAAAAGACATAGGTGAGGAGTGACAAAGCAGAGATAGGTCAATAAGCTGAATACCACTAGAGATGCTCCTTCTTGCAACCCAGTTCTGTTCCTGCGCCTAGGTCATTACGTGAATTGGCTCCTACATGACGAATTGTATACAGTATAGTGGTTGTATATGTGAGAGTTATGACAGTTATCGTTTGCCAGAAGATATGTCATCATACTAAAGAATTAATTCACTTTGTTTTGATTTCTTGTTGTATACCTGTGTTTATATTTTACTATTTTTGTCAGATATTTGAGTTAATTGTTCTATTAATTCTTAGCTTTTTTACTTTTTGCTGGGAGACAATTTTATGCTTAGGGGAAAATGCTTAACTTAAAAATATTCCTTAC
The DNA here is from genome assembly GCF_000276665.1 of Chinchilla lanigera. Lineage (NCBI taxonomy): Eukaryota > Metazoa > Chordata > Mammalia > Rodentia > Chinchillidae > Chinchilla > Chinchilla lanigera. The sequence goes on along the minus strand of NW_004955498.1, from coordinate 112,179 downwards.
TATTGATTTTAATTTCTTTTTTTCTGTTTCAAGAGTATGTGATATTCAACAAAATGTTTACATTTACATAATTCCTCTCCAATAAAGCTCCAATTCTGTTAAGGTCAGTTTTTTTTCCAGCGCCTTCAGTAGCTCTAATCCACCTCCTCTTTGCAGAAAATTACACTGTAAAAACAGTACTTTCCCTTGGACTTGCCCTAGATAAACTTCGCATTATCTTCCGAAAGCTAGCACAATGGGGACAGTGTTGTTCTCTTTTTCTTTCTGTTTTCCTCTAACAGAACTGGTGTGAAAGTGTTTCAGTCTTCGGTTTCTTTTTTCTTTTTCAGTGTTTGGTTTCTGATACACTATTATTTATCCGTAAATGTTTCTCTTTCTTTTATTCTATATGACTTTATTTATAAATTCAATTCCAGAGTATGACCTAAGTCTCAGACCAACAAGGCCATCATAAGAAGGACAAGTGGTACAACATCAAAACTTAAGAGGGCGAGAGCCTGTGAGGCCTGAAGAGTGATCAAAAGGTGCAGCAAATGTTAACATCTTTTAAATTCACTGCACTGAAAGATACTTTGCAATTCATCATCCCCCCAAATGTTCCGTTCTCATTCAAATACACTCGTGCCTTGCCCTTGCCACTTGCTGAAGCAATTTTGGAGGTCTTCTTTCATGAGTGTCTTTGCAATGTGAGATTTAAACCTGTACATCTTTACAAGGTGTGATAAAATCATATGGTGAAAGCCGCTGCCCAATGCCCACCGTGGGTTTGTAAAAGCTGATATGGTGTCCTCCTCAACCTTGTGCACTGGATCTCACACCATGCAAGCTCTGGCTTTTCCTCAAACTCTAAATGACCGGGAAAGGAAAGCATTTCAAATAGGCTCAGGACCTCGAGGCAGCCACAACCATGCAGCTAGAGACACTCACAAAAGAAAACTTTTAGAACTGTTTCAGAAAGTGGCAAGAATGGTGCGATGAGTGTGCTCAAAGGGAAGGGGAGTAGCTTGAAGGACACTCAAGGAAATGTATCTGTTAGTGTAATAATTATTTTCTAAAGGGTAATAATTATTATTATTTTCTAATTTGAACATTCACAGTATGTTTCAATGACAACTCAAACTTTCCTTTGAATGAAACCTGCTTGGTGGTAGAAGTATGTGAGGTAAAGGAAACAGAGTGAGAAAAGGACACATTCTGGGCATGTACAAAATGAGCAGCCGGGCATGGTGGCTCACACCTGTAATCCCAGCACTCAGGAGGCTGAGGCAGGAGGATCGTTGCAAGTTTGAGACCAGCCTGGGCTACAAAGTGAGCTCAAGGCCAGCCTGAACTGCATAGCTAGACCCTGTCTCAAAAAAGACCACAAAAAAGAAAAGGAAAAAGAAAAAGGAAATGAGCAGTGTTTTGACTGAAATATAAAGTGGATTAATGGTAACAGAGCAATAAGATTGTTAATGGCTTTGAATTCCAGTGTAATGAGATTATATTTTTTTATGTAACCACAAATTTGTGCAAATAGACAAGCAGTCATTTCTGAAGTTTAGAATCATCCTATTCATCAGGTCACATCATGCTAGATGGATTTGGGAAGGAAGAGAAATACAGATGGAGAGTCTGTAAGTAAAAAGACATTGGCTTCCCAGAAGTTTTACCACAACTTTTTAATATTAGCTTCCAGTAAGGTTTTTACCATTGCCTATTAAGTCATTTTATTTTTCAAGTCACAGCTACTTTCTATACTTTCGCTTCTGATTTCTGTAAGTTTATGAGTACTTACTGAGATGAGAGTGAACTGATTCTCTAGTGCTTACTAATTGTAATCTTCTGTCAGCAAGGACCAGAACACATTGCCCCTATATAACTGTGCTTCAACTTCAGAAATGTATTGGTATTCATAATACTCACTATGGTAGCACATTTAAAATTAAGTCTAACACTGTTTGTCTGCTGCTGCATTTAAATGTTTTAACATAAAATCCTTAATGTCCTGAATACTAATGTGCCTACAGAGAATTGGCAAGGAACGGTACATAAAACATATGCCCCTACTGTGATTTGTGGGTCAAGTCAAGTTGTCTTGTTTGTTTATGTATTGCCAGCAAAACTGGATGATATCCAATAACAGATGCTAGCAAGTATCATCTGGTGACTATCACTTTGGTAAATACAGCAGATATCAATCTTTTCATTAATAAAAAGTATTCTGTGAAAAAGGCGCCACGCTTCAATTCAGTACTCAATGAGCCCTTGCCATGGTAAGGATTTGTGCTAAAGGAGGTCAGCTGTAGATCAGGATTTTTCAGCCTTGTGACTACTGAAATTGTGAACCAGGGTAATTATTTTTATTTAGGGAGTGTCCTATCCATTTCAGGATGTTTAGTATTCTTGGGCTTTCCTCTCTCGATGCCAGCATAATCCACCCATACCCAGTGTTGGTAGTGCTATATTTTTATTAGTACACTTTGCTACGCACAATGATCATATTCATCACAAGGAATTTGTATCTGTACATAATATATCTTAATTTGTCTTTTTCCCCATCCTCTCGTCTCTCTTCAACCTTTTTCTCCTCTCCAGTTACAAAAGCTTTGTTTCTACTCTTTCCTTCCATTCCCTTTTAAAATCCCTTTTCTCTTTTTACCTTTCCCCTTTGCCCTTCCTTGTTCCCTTTCCCATTGGAACGAATTCTTCCTAATTCCAAATATCTATCATCCAATTTGCTTCTTACTTACCCTTTTGATTTCTCACACAAGAGAAGCAATGTAATATTTAAACTTGCGTGTCTGATTTGTTTCACTTGAAATTATGGTCTCAAACACATTCATTTACTTAAAAAAAGTCTCAAGTTATTTTTATGCCAGAGTAGTAATCTGTTGTATATATAAACCACATTTTCTATATCCAGTCACCCGTTGATAGGCATATGGGCTGTTTCCAAGACTTAGCTAGTATAAATTGTGTTGCTATAAACATGAGTATGTATATATCATAGTGGTATAATGCTTCTAACTCTTACTGGAAGATACCTAGAAGGGGAATAGCTGGGTCAAATGGAATTTCTATTAGTTTTCTGAAGAATCTTCATACTAATTTCCATAGTGGTTGTATGAATTTACACTCCCACCAACGATGGAGAAGGTTTATTGTTTCCCACAGCTTAGATAGCATTTATTAATTGTTGATTTCTTGATAATACCATTGTTTCTGGAGTGAGATAGAACCTTAATGTTGTTTTAATTTACATTTCTGGAATGACCAGTGATGTTGAGCATTTCTTTTTTTTTTTTTTCCGGTACCGGGAATCGAACTCATGACCTTGTGCTTGCCAGGCAGGCGCTGTGCTGCTGAGCTAAATCTACAGCCCCGAGCATTTCTTCACATATTTATTTCCCATTTCTACTTCATCTGAGAAGTGTATATTCATCTCAGAAGCCCATGTTTGGACTGAGTCTTTAAGTTTGGGGAGTCTGGTTTTTTTGAGTTCTTTATGTATTCTAGATATTAGTCCTTTGTCTAAGGAGAACCTGGTAAAATATTTTTCCCATTATGTAGGCTGTCTCTTCCCTCTGTTGGTGGTTTTTTTTTTGCTGTGCAAAAGGTTTTTAATTTGATGTGATCCCAGTCGCTGATTCTTTGTAATATTTCCTATGCAATCTGATTTTGTTCATAAAGTCTTTGCCTACACCTGTGTCTTCAAGAGTTTTACCCATTCTATCTTCCAGCAGATTTAGTGTTTCTGTTTTAGTATTTAGAGTTTTGATCCACGTCAACTTTAGTTTAGTGTATGGTGAGAAATCAGGGTCTTGGTTTAATCTTTGGCATATCCCACACCCGTTTTTTGACAACCAAAAGGTCTCCTGACATTACTAAGTGTCCCTTGAGGTATAAAATCACCCCTCCACACTGATATATAACAACAGGTGTAGGTATAGGGTAAAATACTGGCTTTAGGAAACTTACAGTCCACCAACTTTATGGCACATATTTTAGAATCAAGAAGACTCAGATCTGAATGTTTAGTCTGCCTTTCATTCATCTTCTGTATTCAAGAAATTACTTAAGCTCTTTAAGTTGCCTCCGAAATGCAGATAATACTCAATTAGCAGTGTTCTTGTGAAGATTAGAAAAGTGTAAAGAACTTTATCATTAATATATGTAACGCGTTGTTACTGTAGCATTTTCAACATCAACGGTAATTATTGCTGGGTTGTACTTGCACTTCTTTCTCCCTGGTAACCATGGAAAAGGAAACTCTTCTCCAATTCAAGGCTATGTCTCCACCTATGCACCAGTCTCTGTCATCCCATGCTTTCTCAGTCCTATATTTTGTGATTTGTCTCTGCAACATTTCCTTCTGCATTACAGAAAAACCACGTGGAGAGATAGACTTGGGTATCCATCCACAACGTTTAAAATATTAAATGACATTATATATGTGAATCATGTAGTAAAGGAAGAAGCTGCCAATAAAGGAGAGAAATTGGTCACTGCTAAACATTAAATTCATAGGCACATATATTCACAGGAATACTAATGAGGTTATATGTTAATTACTTTGATTTAGTCATTTCACAATAATTATGTCACATTGTATCTTCAAAATATATAGAATTATTATTTGTCATTTGAGTCTGTGATAGTTAAGTTTAATTATCAACTTGGTTGGCTTGTGAACTGCCTAAGAGACTAACAAAACACACTTCTGTTGTGTATCTGGCTAAGTTGTGGATATGTGACCTTGGGTACTATATCTGGTCTCCGGTTCCTTCCGTTCTGGCACTGTTCCCCTGCTCATTTTCCAGCTGCCATAAACGAAGTAACTTTGCTCCTCCATGCCCTTCTGGTGTAATGTTTCTCCCTTGGTGCCAACTGACCATGGACTGAATTCCTCAAAGCTGTGAGCCAAAAACACCTCTTATCATTTAAGTTGTGGATAGCAGGCAATATTTTCCAGCAACAGGAAAGCTGACCAGTGCGGAAACTAAATAAATAAGCTTGAAAAGGGTTTAATGGAAAATGTTGACAATTTAAGAGGCTTTTATATTTCTCCCACACACCAATGTTCCAGTCTTTGTTTTTTATTTTTTTACTGAAAGATATAATTAAATTAATTACACGATGATTAAGCATGCGTTATTTGTCAGGATGACCTAGGTTATGCTGGAGTAGCGTGCAAATGTCTCAGTGACTCTTGCTGCTGTTATACATCTACCTTGAATTGATTACACATCCAGGCAAACATCATCCTCACTTGGAAATGCGTTCCCCTGATCTAGAATTTCTTACACAGATTGCAACGATCTCTTTGCCTGCATTCTTTCACTCCACTGAACTCTAAACTACATGAAAGTAGAGCTCCTGTTTGCCACATTTACTATCTGTATTGTGTCTAAGCACCTAAAACAGCATTGCATTAGGCCCTTATTCATTTTTTTAATAGTTCTTATTAGAATTGGTGTTTATGTAGTAGTTTTGTGATTTTTTAATTGCCCTCTGTCTCCCTACTAACCTCTAAGCTCCATGTGGACAGGGGTCCTACTTGTAGTATATTAAACAGTGCCTGACAGATATAGGCACTCAATACTGGTTAAATGAATAAGTGTCTACTCTGTGAATGAGAATTTGACTCTGATTTTGATTTAAGGGAAAACTTCTTAGTGAACTATGAGACTGTTTCATGTTATTCCTACCTATTTCTCCAGCTATGTTCAGCAACATGACTTTCTCCCACATGCCTTTCACCCCCACACCTTTCACACCCACCCTACCTTTAGTTCCGTGTCTCATGGTCACTGTACATGGTTTCCCTTTGTTTTGGAGTGCCACCGTTTTAGATGGTTGAATCCTGCTCACTTCCTCATGAAAGTCCACTCAGTCAACCACAAACAAGACAAATGCCCCTACTAAAGGCTTCTACAGTATGATGAACTCACTCCATGCAAGGATTTATCTCAGTTGTGTATTTTTCTTCATGTGTTTCTCACAAGATTATTTCATTACTTGCTTAATGCTTGGGTCCTTTCACTAAACTGCACCATGTACTGTTTTGCTAATCATTGCATCTCTACTGTCTACCAATATATTTTGCACATAGTACTTTTTAAATAAGTTATTTTTCTTACATTAAGACATATATGAACATTTAGGAAATAATTTTGCTTGATTTAAAATCAGAAAGTTTTAGTGCTTCTCTCAGTGTGGTTTTTGTGAAAATTACAGACAATGGCTGTTGAAAACCTAGTACATAGAATAGTCTCTGTAAATGATAGCTGCTTTGCTATTATTTTTATTGTCCCCTGTACACATGTGCAAAATAATATTAGTTGAATATTAATCTCCATAGAGAGCCAAAGAAAGAGGAGGATGAGGAAGAGGGAGGGGGAAGGAGGAGGTATAGTAATAACAGAGAGGTAGAAACCTAGTGATATTTTGTGCAAAGGAAAACTGCTCTTGATCACTTACTCAACACACTAGAACCTTCCATTTTAATGCAAGGATATGTTTGCTTCTAGTTTGTTCTGCTCAGACTTGGAGAGAGATAAACGTAGGAGCCCTATAGATTGAAGTACATTTTAAATAATTTTTCTATTCTGTTCACCCAATGTATTCCATTGAGAAAAAAAAATCAGACTATCGTTTTGCAAATAGATGTGGAAAATTGTAACAGATTTTTGGGAGCAGTGCAGTTCAAGTATAAAAATGTGAGCTCTTCTTGCCATTTTAACTTCATTACTAATTATCTGTGTGCGGCAGACACTGCTTATTGCCACCTGATGATAATCCTCCCCTCCGTACTTGCTAGCAGAAGTCTGACTTTGTTATGCCAACACTTCCTTTTCTCCTTGTGCTCTCCCTGTTCCCATGGGTTCACCAGGTAAGACAGTAAAGGAAAGAGGATGGAATCACAGAAATAGTATGGCTTCCTAATGATATAATTGAGTTGCAGTTGCAGATGTTCTATTGGTGAAATGGAGACAATAGGCGCTTCTTTTCATGAAGATTAATACCTGTAAGGCATGTGCAGAGGACTGGCTCCACCACAGCATGCCAGCTTCCTGCAGGTTTCCACGCAGGCCACATGGGCCATATTCAACCTTGGGCTGACTGGAGTCTTGGAAGAAAACTCTGTAATCCTCTCAGGAACGGGCAGTCTTGTAAAGGCTGTCACAAGCCTATTTCTGATCATCCTCCCTTCATGGGGGAGGCTGCAAAACTCCAGTTTATCATTTCTCTCTCTGGTTCCCAGGAAGGCCAAGACTTGGCACCTTGCCCTGCCTGCCGTTTTAGGTACAGGTGCAGATTTCTGTGTGAGCTTACAGTACTGACCCCTCAATGATGAAGTGGCTTTCCCTGAACAATTATACTTGTAATCTTATTGGCTGACCATCGTCTTGTCCTCATGCCCACCTTGTGATTTCCCATTTTTCCCCCACCTGGACCCGCCTCAGCTCGTGGTTTTGCTCTATAAAATCTCTAGGAAAGACGGAGATCTTGGCAACTCTCTCGGGGCCCCTTCTGTCCTTTTCTTGGACAGATGCTTTCTTTCCCTCAATAAATATATTCAGCTCTTTAAAAAATGATCAAGTGGTCCACTCCTCAGGGCATCCTTCAGCTGACCCCTTAAGTTCGGTGTCTTCCTGAGGGCCAAGTATTGTGTGAAGGGGACACCCTGGGGATTTTCCTCATCTCTGTATAATAACCTGAGCCCATTTGAGTTTGTTGTCAGATGTATGGAATTGTGATGAGTCAACCTAGCAGCTGCCACTTTGCTACTGTTCATGGGTGCTTGCTAGAAAAGCTAGACTTTACAGTAGTACTAAGTGTTATTATACTTATGTTATCAAGATCTCAGCTTTCTCTTCTAAACCTGCTAAGTGCTATTCACATGTGGGCTAGAAATATTTAATTATTTTCTTAGATAACCGTAGATATCAATATGGTTTTGATTTGTGACTTAGGGAAATGATATCTAACTTAACTATGGAATCTATATTTCATTATAAAAGATAACTTAGTGTGATTGCAGAGAGTCCAGACCATGAGCTTTACAACTTCAGTCATGGTCAACGCTTTTATGGAGCTGTGGGACTTATCTTCAGACATAGCAATATGCAGATACTGTGGCTTCTTGAGATGGAATCACGTTACATACAATAAATCCTATATGAACAAGTTATTCATTCTTCTAATCCTGTACTTTAGTTCTAATACTCAGTCTCAATCTGAGGAAATAGTAATACAGACTACCTGCTCCCAGGCTATACCCAAAGTTTTTTTTGTTTTTGTTTTTTTGTTTTTTTGTTTTTCTCCGGTACCAGGAACTGAACTCACGACCTTGCGCTTGCCAGGCAGGCGCTTTTGCCGCTGAGCTAAATCCCCAGCCCCATATACCCAAAGTTGGAATAGCAAAATTCTATCAAGGCAAATTATCATTATGACAAAATCATCATGGAATGTCTCACAGATCAAATTTCAGCATCCCTTTAAACAAAGTTTAGTTTTAAAGGTATTATCTAGGGAAAATTGGTTTAAAAGCAATTACTATTTTCTTCATCTGAGTAAAGATCTGTGATTTTACTTCTAAGAAGAAAATCCCTTTTTCTATTCTTCAGAGTGATAGCTTCTAGTTAGATTATTTGTATATTTATAATTCTGTAGAGGGACAACCTGAACTTCTGAGAGCGATGTAAAAGAGCAGTTGAAGGAAATGGAGTGACAGGTGGCTGGTCCTTTGTACAGTGCTCCATTCTTTCTGGGAAATATGTGTTCATCAGTTTCTCAACAACGTGTTATCTTTATCAAGTGTATTTACTTGGAGACATATGTTTATATTTTAAACAATGTTTCTTTTTCTTCTGTTAAATTCTTTTTATCCCAACAATGAAAAGAATATTTTTATCACAAGGAATTTGGTGTTCTGCAAAAAATATCACTTTGTCAGCAAGAAGATGATGCCTTTCATATGTGTGTGCTTCTGTAGCTAACAGTTAAGGCGAGCAGACTGGTTTCATCTGGAATAAGTTGAGTGTTGTTTATAATATTTTCCATTCCTTAATATGTAAGCCAATATTTTTATTTCCCTAAATGACTAACATTAATAATTAGCTAGAATTTGACATTAGTGATGGAGCCAGATTATGAATCCAGACATCAAAGCACCTATGGAGAGAAACCAACTTTTTATGTTTGCATAATTATTATTTGAGATTTCTCCATTTATCTGTTAATGTATGATACGACAATAATAGATTTTTGAATGTTAAAACTAGCCTTGCCTTTTTAGGATGCATCCATCATAGATGTGGGTGTTCGCTTAGTTTAGGATTTTAATTTTAAATGTTAATTTTAGCTTAATAGGTTTAAAATGTTATGTTTAGTTAAGAATTTTGATTCTGTGTTTGAAGATTTGACTTGTGACTTTTCTTGCTCCTTCTGTCCTTGTGCAGTTTTACTATAAAGGTTATGATAGCATCAATGAATTGTTCTCTGTCTTTAAAATATGCTGTAAAAGTTACATAACATGGAGATCAAATGTTCTTTATGTAGCTATAGATTATACCTGTAGAGCTACCTGAACTTTCATCTGGGAGAGAGACAGAGAGAGAGAGAGAGACAGAGAGACAGACAGACACAGAGAGACAGGGAGAGAGACAGAGATAGAGACAGAGACCAAGAAGGAGAGGGAGAAACAGAATGACAGAGGTGGCATATAATTTTTAAGGACTTTCAACTTTTTAATGCTTGTAGATATACTTAGGTTTCTACTTTTCTTATCAGTATTAAGTTATGTTTTTGATAAAACTGCCAATTTCTAAGTTTTGATATTTGTAGACCCAGGTTAATTATGATATCAAATTTATTTTGTTTCAAACCACTAGTATGTTTTTAGTTATGTCTTCATTACATTTTCAATAATATTTTGTTCTGAATATAAAGATTTGTCTGCTTCATTAGACTTTCCAAAATTATCATTGTTGATTTTTATGTAATTTTATGATTTCCCATGTTATTATTTCTGCCTTTGTGTTTGTTTACTTTCTCCACTGTCCTCATGTTGATTTGACTGATATTTCATAATTCTTAAATTAGATGATTAGCTCTTGCATTTTCAACATTTCTTTGCACTATCATGTTTATTTAAATATTTTCACTCTTTATTTTACTTAGCTTCATTACATTCCATAAGTTGTGAGAAGTGATATTTTTTTTTTTTTGGTTTTTCTCCGGTACCAGGAACCGAACTCACGACCTTGCGCTTGCTAGGCAGGCGCTTTTGCCGCTGAGCTAAATCCCCAGCCCCGAGAAGTGATATTATTATCTGATGTGGAGTATTTCCATTCACATCTAAAGCATTTCCAATTTCCATTATAATTTCTTCTCTCATCTATGAGGTATTTAGAACATATTTAAAATTTCCCTAATGTTCTAAGTTTTTAGTAATATTTTCATGTTGATTTTTCAATGAAAGAAACTATATTGCATTTTAGTCAACTAATGCAGTCTGTACAATGATTCTTTGAAAGCATTGATGCTTTTTTTTGGCCTTATTACCTGGCCAATTATTACATATGGTGTATGTGTACGAGAGAGGAATATGTCTTCTTTGATGCATTTGGGGGACAGTTTTCCATATTACTTAACCTTATTAACTTTGTGTCAAATTTACACATTTAGTGAATACCAGGCAATATGTAATGTTGGTAAAAATGCACAGTGTTCAAGCTTCCCATACATGGCTTATAGGATTATATGAACTGGTAAATCTAACTTGAAAAACAGCTCATATTATCCAGTTGAGTTGAAAATATATGTATTAAAGGCCTAAAATTCTACACTGAGTAAATGCCCTAAAGAAGTAAGGGCATATACGTTTCAGCAACATTTATAAGAATTTTCATGTATTATACAAACCAAATATTACTCAAATAACCATGAAGTGCAAATTTTGAAGTGAACCTTAGCAATGAAATAATATACAGTTTGCATCTGAATACCTTAGAACTGTATAGAACAATTTATATCATTCCCCAAACTGATATTAAATGGAGGAACCAGACTCAGATGCCTATACTGAGGGTAACCGGTTTTATAAAAATTCAAATATGCAAAACTGAACTTTCAGATATATTTATTGCTTATAGATATTGTTTATATCAAAAAGCTACATAGAAGCAATAAATGCATTTTATAAAATATCAGTGTGATTGGTAGCTTAGGGAAGAGGCCTAAGCTTGTTTTCTATAAGAGACGTGTTTTCTTCTATGGTAAAACTGGTAAAGTTCTATGTGTTGATTTAGGTATTGATTCCATTAGTGTTTATAGTACTGATAAATATTATATAGAATATATTTTAGTATTTTGTTTGATTTCACAATAAATACTTAAATATATAACATGACAAAGGATGTGAACTGTTGTGACAAAATTAAAGCATTGTGTGAGTGAAGGGCGGCCACTGAATTGTACATGTAAAATGGTTAAAATTATAAATTTTATGTTTTTATATGTTACCACAATAAGCACAAAGTATTTATTAGAACTTCAGAAGTGAAGGACAGCACTAAGTAAAGAGCTATGAGAAGAATATTCCAGGCAGGAGGAATTTTCTGGAAAATTCCTCAAGGGAGGTGAGGTTATGCCTGACATTCCCAAGAGGAGTAAAGGAGATGATACCGTGGTATGAGATGTGTGAGTGTCTGAGTGTGTGAGTGTGTGAGTGTGTGTGTGTGTGTGTGTGTACTAATGCCCCCAAATAAATGCAATTATTATCCATCACAAGCATAATAGATATATACAAAAATAACTTCAACAGTCATCATTTACTTCAGTATTAATCTAATGCAGTATCATTCTGGAATCACTTCATTTCATGTTGAAACATCTAATATGAATTGTTCATGTTTTCTTGGCATAAGAAAGGAAAGGAGTAAGATGTGGGAATGTTTTTGCGTGTTTCCTTTCTCATGGTTGCTCATTTTAAAAATGTAATAGTGATAATAAGCACAGCTATGATGACTATTGTACTGTTTTCCAATATGTTAACAAATAACTCTTCCTCATCTTATGAGTCAATGTAAAAGAATATCTCCTTGCCTTCTCCTCCTATGAGGCAGTGTTGCTAGTAGGGATGAACATGGGTCCCTCTTTGACCAAAACGATGACTGCATCACTAACTTCAAACGAGCTTCTATTTAATGGTAAAATGATAGATTTCTCATGTTGCTGAACAGGATGTGCAGGTACTAAGGATTATGCAATGAAGCGATTTTAAATATATAGGTATCTACTTTCTTCTCTTCCTCTATCAAAGGCATTTGACTTTCTTAGTACCAATTTTCTACAAAGTAAAATGTTCTCTTCTGTGGACACAGTTTCCAAAGGAATATATCCTTTCTAATACATATTGACTTACATAAATGCAGCAAAGGATGCCTGTTATGTGCCAAACATTTTCTAACTGTAAGGATTTGTGTTTGATATACTCAACGCTCTGAAAAATGTGGATTTGCTTCTCTAAAACTATTTTTGGTCACAGTAATACAAGATATAAACACTTAATATGTTAGTAGAGCAAATTTCTATACAGGAATGGACAATTTTCTCTACATTATGAACTGAAATGAATGTTCTGATGATGCCATTTTTCCATTCCCAAAAATAATGCACTTACCAACCCGCTGGCTTTGAAATGTAGGGAAGGACGTGTACAGTAAAGCTTGTGACTACACAAAACCACAAATACTGGCGTGAGTCACGTGAATTGTGTGGTATCGTTTTGTCAAAAGAAACAACTAGATATGACCTTCTATTTCTCAGTTTTTTAAAATAAAGATAGGATTTCTGAGATTTCATTGAGAAGATATTTACACTAGTTTCTCATATTTTCAGGACAACTTTCTATACATGAAATATTATTAAACAAGTTCAATAAACTAATCTTCCAGAGGAAAGAATATTGACAGTTCATCCTTATTTCCCCAACCTAGGATGGAACCTAGCAGTGACAGTTTTCATTTATTTTAATTTATTACTTCATTCTCCATCTATTCATTTATTCCTTTCTCAAGAAGATTCCTTCTCATTTAGATTATTCATGTCCATTATTAGCTCCCATAACAATTTATTCACATATTTCCCTTCTCACTCACACTGTGGTATGCATTACCTATTTATTTATTTGTTGCATCTCAGGACTGGATTCCACAGGGGTAGTAGTAGATTACTACTGTCATTCATCTTGCATTTAATAGACACAAAGTTCTATGCTACTTTTCATATTTATTATGACCAAATAAATCATCAGAAAACTCATTTGAATTGTTTATTAATAATACCACTCTGCACAAATGAAAATTAAATCCCACAGAGACTAATATATGCATTTTATTCATTCATTTATATATTCATTCATTCAGTATCTATTGCATACCTGGCAGTCTGCATATTTTGTGTTAATCTATCAAGACTGAATGATGAGCTAAGTCAGACATTGTCCAGCCGTCATGTAATTTTAGTGTTATAAATTGACCTTACGGAAAAGGTAAAACACACATTTATGAAACTGCATCTAGGGCTGAGGGGAAAGGTGAAGAAGGGTGAGAGGGAAAGAGGAAATAAAAATTACTAAGATGTGATATGAACACATGTACAAATTTCCCAAGATGAATACAATTATTATGTATAGCCAACCTATAGCAATTAAATACTGAAGAGTGTTATTAACACTTGCATGGAGGTCAGTGAAACATTTTCTAAGAAAGTAAAATAAAGTCTGAAGTTTGAAGGACAAATAATAAATAACAAAATTGAGACATTAATTTTAAACATGTTCTAAGCAGAGGTAGCAATATGAGAAAATATCATTATACCTGTAATAAAGATCACAGAAATGGAATAGACAGTAGGATATTGAAAATGTTGGACAATTGGAGAACAGATTCTACACATAAATTGTTCAGACAAATGTTCTGCATGTATATCAAGTAAAAGTCTTGCAATGGTCTTATAACTAGTACCCTATATTTCTCTGGCTTTATTATGAAAAATGAAAGTTTCCTCTAAATTCTTTACAAGATGCCTAGAAAACTCAGTGTGTTAAAACTCTAGATAAAACTATCATGAACCTTTAAAAAATTCTAGTGAAGCATTAGATAAAGATACATAGTTTGTAAAATAAAAATTGACATAACTAGAGTCGATGACTCACTTAATCAATATTTATTTTGGAAGTTTTCCATTTAGTGTAGATAAAGTCTTTTGTTTTCGTTTCTAAATATAATCCCAACAGTTGCTTATGGTTTTTTTAGTTTTCTCTTCCTTTCTATTTGGAAGGCTGTGTGACAACAGCAAATCATGTTACATTAGAAATTCTAAGGGCTGTATCTAGGCAACAGAATAGAGAATAAATGAAAGCCTATCTCTATTTAACTGTCTCTTTGCTTCTCTTCACCTATAATTTACTCTTTTCCACGGCCGTTCATCGGGAAAATATCCATGCAATAGATTTAACAAATGAGGACAACTGACAAAGGCTTGTGAATGGATTTCAGTTGTCTTTCTTACACGCATGTGAATATTCAAAACAGTGTGTTCAGTTGCAAAGTGTGCTGCTGCATGCAGGTGGAAGTTTTTGGTTGGTCACATGGGTGCAAGTGTGTGTAAATTCTCTTCCAACAATGTTAATTTACCTTAGAATATCATTTTTAAAGCTACCATAAATGCTTTATTGCCACATGATTGAATGATTGATTCAGTTTTTACACTGAAAATTTTGGATAATCTTACATCTTGGGCAATTTTAAAGTTGTCTATGGCATTTACAGTTTACTGCTATCTATTGCTTTTCTCATCCAATGTTCCATACCTTTAATCTGTTGTCTTATCTCAGTTTGTATCTCTTGCTCTTGAGGACAGATGTTTTCTTCAGTTAGACTCTAAGAACATAAAATTTTCCCTTGTTTAATTTGGTGTTTTTCAGACTTTTACTTTGAAATAACAAACCAAATAAAGGTATTTAGCTCTTCTCCTTTCACCAGTTCCTTTTAAACTTAAAAGGGACTATGAAATGAAGAAAAAAATGCCAGGTGTAGAAACTAGAGAAAGATACTATCCACAAGAAGTCACTGATATTTTCAATATACAACAGGGAACTTAAAAGACAGACAGCCAGGCAGTAGAGCCCCTAAATCATGCCCAATGATGGGCATGCAGAGCAGAATACAGAAACGCCTCAACTTAGAGCAGCAAGAGCTGGAGAACAGCACCACATTGTGTAGTTCTGGGATCCGAATTTCAGTCCACCAGTGTAGTGCAAGTACTGGAAGGGAATCTCCAACACTACCATTAGCATTTTCATGATCTGGAGAGTGTTTTGTGCTTTCCTTATCATTTCCTAATGAGGGCAGGGTCATTGGAGTTAGACACTGGGAACATTGTCCCAGTTGAGAGCTTCCAAAGCAACAAAGAAATGGGATGCTCTGTTCACCTTGAGCACTTCCATGTCACTTCCCTGGAGCAGACTCCTTTGACTTTTGTTTACCTACGTTCGGAGAAGACGACTATGAAGTCTCCCCTTGCTTGTCACACCAATCTCGTCTACCACCACTTTTCCAGTGGTACTGAAAGAAGCCTCTTTTCCTTCATTTGTAGTATTTCTAGCAATTTTTAACACATATAGCCATTTGATAAAGGACTCTCTCCTCTACTGAACTCCAAGCTTCACAGGACAGTAGCGATTTCTATTCTATCACTCCATTTCTAGCACAGAACACAGTGCCTGGAAGATAGCAAATAAACAGTTGTTAAATGAATGAACTTTTAATTCAGCTAAGTAATACAGTTTACTGATGTTCGTTTGATTCCCACTGTTGTCTTTCTAATTCCAACAGAAAAGATTTGCCAAAATCATTATATGATAAAGTTTTCTCTTTTCCTTTTACCTAGATTCAAAATATTAGAGAAGAGGTTCATAGAACTGGAAGTTATCACTAGAACTATGTCTTTTTCATTAAATTTGTACCTTAGTTGCATTAATTTCAATGAATTTTTTCAAATATTTACAGGTATCCTAGTATTTGTGGTATTTAAACTATTCCAGAGAAAGTGAATGAGAGCTGCTAATATTTTCCAAAATTGAAAAATTGCTGAAACAAAACATCAGACAAAAAGAAAATCCGAGAAATATTTATGTGCGAATCCTAAATAAAATATTAGTAACAATTCAGTGTTGCATTAACAGACTTACTTACCATAGCCAAACAAGCGTTATTTGGAATGTAGAGAGAATTCAATGCAAGACTTAACATATTTATATAATTTGGCACAGTAGTAGATCAATTAAGTCTTTCCACTGTTGGTGATGTAGAAATAGACACTTCCTTTTTTTTTTTTTTGGTTTTTCTCCGGTACGGGGAACCGAACTCACAACCTTGCGCTTGCCAGGCAGGCGCTTTGCCGCTGAGCTAAATCCCCAGCCCCGACACTTCTTTAATATGTTCCATTGTGAAACACTGGGAATGTTCTCATTAAAAGTGAAACTAAGACAATGGTGGAAACTATAATGAATTTCAGAAATATGCGATAGCATCAATCATAGCAGATTGATAAGAGAATAAAATAAGATGTACATATATTAGAAAGTATTAGACAAGAGAGCACAGAACAGTTATGTACAGATGACTGGGGGTCTTACCTTGATTCAGTGGATTAATTTACAACTTGACACAGTTTACAGTTAGCAACACATTTGTATGTGTTGTCCCATTTGGTTCTCAGAATAGCTTTGAGAGAAAGGTTGGATAGATAACCTTTCAGAGATGAAACAAGTAAGTTGCAGATAGGTGCACTGTTTTACAGAGGGTCACAGAAATGGCATACGCACAATTATTTTAAATTGCATTTGGCCACTATTCAATGGTTTCTATTTTCTTTCCCTTAGAGCAGAGCTGATAAGCAATAGAGAAGATTGCCTGAATTTTTTTAGTAATCTAGCATGAAGCTGTTTTCTTTTACTGTCTTTTTCATTTTCCTACCTTATCCACTAATCTTTTATCAACCACTTGAACTACAAGTTTATTCCCTCTCAAATACACAGCTCCCTAGTTTTTGAAGGAAAAAATGAAGTTCCAAAAGAATTGAAGTTGACTTTTATGAAAATAGGAATTAAAGTACACTTAATTTTTTGTCAGTAAAAAGGTTTTCTAATAAAACTTGCTCCTTTTCAAATGCCATTGTAATAACTTTTAATTAATTAATATTTTCAATCCTGGAGATTGAGATTTGCATTAAGCTACATCTCTAGCCCTTTTTCATTTTTTGAGATAGAGTCTCATTAAGTCACTAAATTGCCCAGGCTGGACTCAAACTTGTGATCCCAGAATGCTGGCATTACAGATGTGTGCCACAACACCTAGCTGCACTATAGATAGTTCTACATCTTAATACTTTTAAGTATTATGATTAGCTATCATACATTTTCTAGGTTAACGCATTAGAGAGAGTATATCCTTAGCAGGAAGCTACATTTATGCTGTGATGTCAAGGAAGTAAGCATTACGGTGAGATGTGAAGGAGTAATAGGATTGAGCCAAGTATGGAACAAAAGAAAGGAAATCAGTGTCCTTGGGCATAATGATTGAAAGCCCATGGAAACTGAGACAAAAGAACTCCTATGATATGCATGGCCTTGTTGTCCACGTTAAGGACTTTGGACTTTATCCTGAGCCCAATGGACTCAATTTGACTGCTATTTTACACGGATCCTTACACCAATGGTATAATCATAAATCTTCAAGGACATTCTATATGGTCAGAAATAGGGAGATTTAGCTAAGATTTGCAACTTTTGGGCTAATTAAAGAGATAACACCTGGAGATAAGAGAGAAGTTGTGCTCCTTGATATGCTGTCTGGGCTGCAGGAGCCCAGACATCACTTAGGGACTTCTTAGAAAATGAGAAGATTGGCCTCAGTACTCATACTGACCAATATTCATTTTATTATATTGAGCTATCAATTCACATAAAATACAGTGCACATTTTACAATGAAACATTTCATGGTATCAACACATGCATGCACTCATAAAGTCATATCCACAATTGTAAGTATGAACATATTCATCACCCTAAAAAGTTTTCTTGTGTCTTTTTCATTGTTTCTTCTGGGTAGAGAGACAGTTCATTTTCACTTCTTTTGATGAATAGAATTCCATTGTGTGGATACACATTCTTTTTATAGCATCATGCATTGGTGGATACATTGATTATTTTGAATTTGACATTATTATGAAAGAAACTGTTCTCAAATTTGTGAAGAAGTTTTGGTATGGGATATATATTTTCTTTCTGTTGATTGTATACCTAGTAGGGAAGTTGTTGGGTTTATATACTTTTACAGTCACATTCTTAAACTGTAATTGGTATAGTTTAAATTCTCTGCATTTAGGTTTATTCTTTCATATTTTATAAGATATAGAATATTTTTATCCAAACAAAAATATTCCCATGTGTTTCTCTCTAGTCAATCCTTTTTTTCATCATTTGAACCATTTAGCAGTCCAATGTTCTTAAATATAGGATGACAAAAACTTGCATACTTTTTGTTAATTTTTATAAGATAATATAGCAGGAAATATAAAAATGATAATTTTATCAAACATTCTATAGAAAAGAAATGGATTCAATACAAAAATAAACTAGCTGAAGTGACACCTGCCCAAGTAACACTAAAGGTTGTCAGTACCTCAACAAATGTGCTGCCTGAGGGCCGCTTGGGATAAACTATGAAGTGGCTAAATCCCTGCAATCCACTGATGAATCCTTTAGTTTTATGCTTTCCTGAGTGTCAGATACAGAGGTACAGAGTAAGTATCATTTTGAATCTGGTTTCTTTCCTTCAGCACAAGGTATTAGAGGTTCCTCAGTGTTCTTGTGTTTATCAGTAACTTATTTCTTATTATTGCTTAATATTTTCCACAACATAAATGTGCCACAATTTCATCAATTCACCATTTGATGAGTATCTCAGACATTTTGCGTTTTTGGCTATTATGAATGAAGTCATTTTAATTTCTTAACTTTAGGCCTTTCTATGGACATACATATATGTATTCATTTATCTTAGGTAAACATTTAAGAAGGGCAGTGTAGGGTGTTGCATATATGTATTTTGTAAAGTAGCTGTATTATTTATATTACAACAATTTGGTTGTGAAAGTTACAGGTGTTGTACATATTTGTCAAGACTGGGTGTCATCAATCTTTTTAATTTGATATTCTAACGTACATATCATGGTATCTCATTGTGGATTTCATTGCTTTTCACTGGTTATTAATGTTACTCAGCATTTTTCTTCTGCTTTTCATTAGTATATCTTTTTTTCACTACTATATCTTCTTTCCTGAAGTGTTTCTTTAAGTTTGTTGCCAATTGTTCATGCAATCATTCTTCTTCCAATTATTGAGTTATAAGATTCCTTACTACATTCTTTACGGAGGTTTTTTGTCTGATACACACACATTACTAATTACTTTTTCTCTGCCTGAGACTAACCTTTATTTTTTTTTTGTTTATTTTTGAAATTTTAAACTTTAAAACTTTTTTATTTTTCTTTAACAGTATATTTCATGGGTAAAGGGTTTAATGATGCTAAATATCAATATACCCCATGTTTCCTTTTGTGATTTCTGCTTCTTGTGCCCTATACAAAAAATCTCAACCTACTCAAGGGAAAACATATTTTCATCCTATACTTTCTTTGAGAAATTTTATAATTTTAAGTCTTTAAGTCTCTGGTCCATTTCAAGTTTAACTTTACGTATGATATGATGTAGAATGGAATTTTTCCTTATATTTATCTGTTCTGTGAATGTCATTTGCTGTTAAGGTAGTCTTTTCCCAGGGAATTGCCTTGGAACCTATACGTGTCCATTTCTAGATTATGTGCTCCTTTCCATTTGTCCATATTCTTTTGTCTGTACAAATTATTTTCATTACTGAGGTTTTATAGTAAGTAAGAAAATTAGAAGGCTAATCCTTCAACTTGGTTATTTAAAAACAGTCCTTTAGTTATTTTTAGGTCCTTCAAATTTCCACATAAATTTGAGTATAACAAGTCAATTTGGATAAAATTTCTCTATAATGAATGTGATCACGAAGTATATCTAAAATGTACCAATAAAATCTAATGTAAAAAGTAAGTAAATTTAGACCTCAGTCTGTTAAAAGGGTCAATTTCTAGAGAAAAGGAACAACAACAACAAACCTTCTGGAATTTTCTTTGGCATTGCACTGAGTGCAAACAAAACCTTAAGGAGAAATGGCATCCTAACAATAGTGAGCTTTGAGATGTATATCTTACTATTGAGTTAGGAATTCTGTAATTTATTCAGTGGTATAGTGAACACCCAGAAATTTGCTGTGATTGGGTTTCTAGAGCAACCATACATTGTGAAAAACCACGGATTCAGACATCGTCAGAAAATGCCTATAAATGCCTATATTTATAGCTTACACAAGAAATATGCTATATCTCTTGGCATTATATATATGTAATTTAACAAAATACTGTTTTAGTAAAACCTTAGGCTGGGTGTGGTGGTGCATGCCTGTAATCCCAGCACTCAGGAGGCTGAGACAGGAGGATCAATGGCAGTTTGAGGTAAGCCTGGGCTACGTAAGTGAGTTCAAGGCCAGTCTGCACTACACAGTGAGATCCTGTCTCAAAAAACACAAATGACAAAAAATAAAATTAAAAATAAAAATAAAGTCTTACAAGGTAGAGGGCATATTGGCAGCATCTTAGGGATCTTAGGATTTTAAGAACAAAACCGAGAACACTCAAGATAGCTACACAGTATAGCAACTTGTTACTGTGTGGGAGTGCTAATGCATCTGGTGGAGATGAGTTATAGGGCAGTAGCCAATTAGCGGCAAGGAGAGCTGAATAACTTTCTCAGATTGGTTATTTGCAAATCTCCTGCCAAAAAAATAAATGTGGACGATATTTATGTTTTCCATGAAATTGTGGGGATTTCCCTGAACACTTAGATTCTAAGGAAAAATATATGAATGAGTGATACCATGAACTCGAACCACGACTTCACAAAGGTATACTGTATTTTGGTTTTAACAGTAAAATTTTTGAAAATATTTTATTACACTAATTATAAGTATTTTAATTTTTGGTGTGAATGTAAATGGTTGTTTCGTGGCTTCATTTTCCAAATACTTGCTGGTAGGATATCCAATTTTTATATAAAATTCATATTCTTTAATCTGAGTACATTCACTTGTTAATTGTGGCAATTAAACTGTTATTGTTATGAGATTTTTCCATATGAATAATCATGTCATCTAGAGTAGGATTTGGTTAATTTTTTCCTTTCTAATCTTCATGCCTTTACAAATACAAGTAGCAAAAGTGGACATATTTACCTCAATTTTAATTTTATGGAGAAATGCAGTTTTTTCACTGATTTTTATGTGAGATACAGTCAGTGGTTTTTCATAGATGCATTTATTATATAAAGGTCCCACTATTCACGTGTAGCTGAGAGTTTTGTTTTAAAATCACATATATGTATCTATTAATAAAAGAATATTCTATTTTATTCTATTAATGTGTAATTACTTGACATTGGTTTATTGTCATATGTAAAACTTGTATTTTTAGTATAAACCATATTATGTCACATTGGATTACTTTTTATATATTGTTGGATTTTTATACTGCTGTTCATCATATTCATTGGCTTGTTATATATGATGTCCTTTAATTTGGTGACAAGGTGGTGCTAGCTTAATAAAATACATGAGTTTTCCTCCTTCTCTACTTTCTGAAAATATTAGCTGTATTAGTAAACTTTCCCTTCTCTTAGAACCATACCCAACACCCGCAGTTAAAGGAAGAGCAGGTTTGATTTGGTTTACAATTTCAGGGGATTCAGTCCACAATTGGCTGCTCCAAGACAGCAAAGTCATGGTGGAAGGGCTTGGCAGAACAAACCTGCTTAGTTCATGGTGACCAGGAAGCAGAGCATAGGAATAGCACCATAGAGGAAGAGGCGAGAGATGAGATATAGACCCTAAGACCTCCATGGCCCACCCAGACATACCCAGCAATATGCTCCACCAATCCCTGGCAAAGAAT
The DNA here is from genome assembly GCF_000276665.1 of Chinchilla lanigera. Lineage (NCBI taxonomy): Eukaryota > Metazoa > Chordata > Mammalia > Rodentia > Chinchillidae > Chinchilla > Chinchilla lanigera. The sequence continues at coordinate 90,031 of NW_004955498.1, read as the reverse complement.
ACAAATCCTACCAAGTCCACATAATTAAGTTTAACCACCACATTAGTATAAGATGCCTTTCTTAAATGTTTGATACAATTCACAAATAAAATCATGTCTGCATTCATCATGTGAAAAATTAGATAAAAAGTGATCTTTAACTGATATACTCATATTTTTTATTATTTTGCCATTTTCTAAATCTTGAAGATTGGGAGTGGTGGCACAGGCCTGTAATCCCAGCATTTGGGAGGCTGAGGCAGGAGGATCACTGCCAATTCAAGACCAGCCTCAGCTACAAGGTGAACTCAAGCACAGCCTGAACTGCACAGCAAGACCCTATCTCAAAAAGACCAAAAAAAAAAAAGTAAAAATAAAAAAATAAATTTTGAATATTTCAAATTATTTGTGTATTTACCCCTTTTTTGCTGGCAAATCTGTAATTTTTTTACTGTTTACCTTTTAGAATTTATAGTGGTACACAATGCTTTTTTCTTGTTCTTGTGTTTGTGTTCTTTCTCTTTAATGACTAATCTACTTAGAAATATGTTAATTTTGCTGCTCTTTTCAAAATACCAGCTTTTATTTTATCTTTTCTTTATTGTTTACCTACTTTGTGCTTTATTTTTTCTTCCCACTTCCTTTGATTTTACTTTCTAATTTAAATTACATGTTAATTACCAATTATTGCAACTGTAGTTATTTTTAATAATTTTGTGTTTTAACATTTAAACTAGAGATATGAGTGATTTGCATCTCACCATGATAGCATTACCATATTCTTCATTAGACTATATGTTACTCTTACTGGTGAGATTTATACTTTGCGTTTTCATGTTATAGTTAACATGCTTATTTTTATGCTAATTACTTAGAATATTCTTTCATTGATTTTTAGATATTTCCTCATTTCCCGTGTGTTATAGCTTATATCTAGATATCCCCCCCAAAACCTCATGTGGTCCTAGATGGGGCGTTTTAGAGGTGGCTGGGTCTATAGTGTGTGACGGTGGGTTCAAGGATGTGATACTGGGATTAATTCACGATGAGATGCTAGGATTATGGGTATAAATGATACCCTAAGGGCGGCTAACCTGAATAAAATATAAGAAACAGAAAGAAGGCTGTTGTTGCTTGCTGTTTGCTACCTTCTGTCTGCCTGCTCTGTGATGCCCCTCTGCCATGCCACCCTGCCTTAGAGCTGGCCAACTATTAACTGAAACTTCTACAAACTGTCAGCTACAATCAATCTTTCTTCCTTTAACTTTGGGTCCCAGGTATTTTGTCTCAGCATTGAGAAAAGTCGCTAAGACACAGTGTAAGCATTTAAACCTCCTACTATCCCTCTATGTGCTTATTTGGCTATATATGACATAATTTGACAAGTTTTATTTTTATTATCTATTAATTCAAAATGTTTTATAATTTTTCATATGACTTTTTGACTGACTTATGAATTATTTGGTAATATGTTGTCAAATTTCCAAGCATTTGGAGCTTCCTGAACATTGATTTGGATTGCTAATGTAATTTTTCTGTGGTTACATACTCAACTATATATATATATGTATATATATATATTTTTTTTTTCTGGTTTCGGGAATCAAACTCAGGACATTGCATTTGGCAGGCAGTTGCTTGTGCCACTGAGCTATATCCCCAGCCCCCACCAGTATTTTGTATCCTTCAAAACGTTAGCATTTCTTTTATAGTAAGTGTATGGTATGTTTTGGTAAATATATACCATGAATATGAAAAGAATCTGCATTCTTGACTTGTTAGAGACAGTATTTTATCCATAGCAATTAGGGTACATGACTGTGCATGTTATTTATACACTTAATAATCTTTATGTGATTTTTCTATCAACTGCTTGAAAAAATAGATGACACAGTCTCTTAGAGTGATTCTGGACTTGGCTGTTTTGTATTTAACTCTGGCAAATTTTGACACTTGTTATGATTTTGGTCAAAAATCTTCCTCCAAAGGCTCATATGTTTAGAAAGTGACTGGGTCAGGAGGGCTTTACCTGTATCAGTGGATCTTGGTCACTGAGAGGTGTGAGCTCAAAGCTTGTGTTCCTGTCCCCAGCTCCACTCTTTGCTCCTGTCTTGTCTGCCACGGGGTGAGCAGCTTTCTCTGCTATTCCATTTTCCCATGCTGTTTCTGCACTGCTTCTGCCTTGAAGCCAACCAACCATGAACTGAATCTTCTGAAAATTGTGACCCAAATTAAACATGTTCTTTTTATATTTGTGGGTGTTGGGTATTGTGCTTGAATAGCCAAAAAGCTGTCTAAATACGGGTCATTCTAATGTAGATAATTTGAGGTTCACCTCCAAGTTTCCTTTGCAAAGAATTTCATTTCCCAGATTATTTTGTGATTTGCACATTTGAGTTTTACCCTGAGCACTGTAAATGTTTTTTTTTTTTTTTTTTTTTTTTTTTGAGCACTGTAAATGTTATGTTGTATAGAATATCTGTGGATGGATGATGCTTATAGTTCAAGTGGCAGTTGACCTTGTTAGTTTGAAAATAAGTTTGCTTTATCTTCTGAAGGCCATGACTGAAATGTCAGCTCAATTCTTTAAGCCTTCCTTGTGCTGTATTGAATTGGTCTTGCACACATATCATTTGGGGATTAGTCTCAGACATGAGTATGATTTCACATAATGTTGGTTTCCCTCTTACTCTCCAGAAGTTGGCTATCGTTACTCAGGCCTTGTATTTTGTTCCTTTAGACAGAAAAATAATCAAGTCTATATCAGAATTTTAATTGCCTGTGCTATGCTACTCTGCTACTTTTGCACATTCCCGGGCAAAACTGAAGCAAATTACAAAAGAAAAGTCACATTCTGTCTCACTTCTTCAGGCTTTGACTCCTTTCCGTACTCTCCTTCTTTTTCTCTTCACAGGCCTCTGGCAGTTTAATTTGATTGTCTATTTTGTACAGTATGTAGTTGTTACCAACGTTAAGCTCGTTTGTAAGATAACATTATCACATTTAAAGTAGAATATGTGCTTTAAAAAAATCTCTGATGACTCTATATATACATTACAGTTTGAGAAGCACTTTAAAAATTTTTGGAGCTGGGGTTGTAGCTCAGGGGGAGAACGTTTGCCTAGCATGCATGAGGTCCTTGGTTTTACATTAAAATGACATGAGATCTTCATCTTTTAATTTTACATTGGATTGATGTGTAATCTGTACACATATTAATGGAGTACAATGTGATGTTTCAATTCATGCATACATCATGTAGTGGTAAACTCAGGTTAAGTTATATAACCATTAATTTAAACTTTTATCATTTTTTTAGAGCAAAAACTCAAAATCTTTTCTTCTAGCTTTTTAAAATGTGCAGTACATCATTGTTACCTATAGTCACCATACTGTGGATTTGTCCTGCACAGCTTCTAATTCCTGTCTAACTGTACCTTAATGCCATTGACCAGCACCACACTAAACCCAGCCTCCAGAGACCACTATCAGATGCGTTTTATTTAGATTCTATACATGAATGAGATCATTTAATGCTTATCTGTGGGTCTTCTTTTACTTATTGTAATGAGGAAATTTTAAAATTCCTAATTCTCCAGCTGCATCCCAGGTCGGCTGAAGAAAAATGTCAAGAGGAGGGGGCTGGGGATTTAGCTCACCGGCAAAGCGCCTGCCTGGCAAGCGCAAGGTCGTGAGTTCGGTTCCCGGTACCAGAGAAAAAAAACCGAAAAATGTCAAGAGGTGTCATATAATTACTGGTATACTTTAAGTATTCCAATGTGATTTTACCATATGATCAAATTTCATTTCATGTTGGTTATGTCAAGAGTTTTGTGACAGAAAGCTCAACCTTAAATTCAGGAAAAGTTATCTGAGAGGTAATCTGTCTGGGTGACTGGAAGTATTCGTAATCTGTATGTTACACTTTTGTAAATACTATATAATTCAGTAACTATGTGCATTAGAATTCCCTATGCCTATAAAAATTGTTGAATTCCTACTATCTAGTATGGTGAAGCTCTGCATCATTTCCAATTTTTTTTATTATTTGTTGCTGTCTTTGATTTTTTGAACAGTCTTGCATTCTTACATCTAGTGGACTGAACAACTTCGTTCAAGAGAACAGTAGGTAATATGGCAACCATTGTTAATTCCTATCATTTTGTTTTGAGGTCATGTATTGTTATCGCTGCTTCCATATTGTTTTGTTTTTGTCTTCATTGTTATTTTGTTACTTTTTTTCCTCTTTAATATAAAAAAAAATCCAAACTCTGGGCCTTAGCAAAAGACTCTTTGAGAGTGACTCCCAAGAAAGGATATTTTAATAAGATCTACAGGCAAATCATATGCACACTAACATCTAAGTGGTCAAGATTATGTTATTTTTTGTGAAAGTGAATGAGTGAATTGTGTGCTTGCATATCACAAGATCTAAGCTAAGTTTTTACAACACTGGAAAGAATTCTAATGTCAACAATTACTTTATAAACTTATGCAGCAAGTTGTGAATTATGAGTCTGATCAGGCTGTTGGACTTCCACCTGCCAGTCATATAAGAGAATGTTTTCTTCAATGATTTGCTCATCTATTAGATATTGATATCTTCTTATTTATAAAAGTATACCAGCTGGTTCTGAAATTGTCAAATTCTTTGCCTATGTAAACAGGTCTTTATATTAAATAAATTTGAGTTGTGTTCACTCATATTTCATGTTCTTTTTGTGAATGTGTTTTGCAAGAATATCATAATCACTGATATTTCAAATATTTGAGGTGTAATTTGAGCAAACAGTTTATTAGTTTCAAATAGGACACTTCAAAAGAAAACTTTTCCTTTATTTGTATCCAAGATTGATGTAAATAATTACTTTTCTATTAAAGTATTTATCATTGTATCTGAAATTTTATTGAGAAAATACTAAGATTGAGGGGTACGTAGAAAGTGAAACAGGTACAGATTATGCTCTCAGTGAAATGATTGTCCATCTTCCTTGCCAGCTCTTAAGCTCGAGGAACACAGGAAATATTCTTTGTTCACCATCTGTGGCACATGTACATGCTGGCACGTTGAGGGTCACCATGAGATTTCTGTTGCATAAGTTAGTGAAGCGAAAATAATATATAATTATAGAGAACAGCAGTCATTGAATGAGAAATGTCTGCATTTTAAGAGAGTCACATTTAATGAACAATGAAGATTCAAAAAGGGTAAGAATAATTTCAGAGTGGAAGAGTATGAAAAGATTGAGTGAAAAGGTAACATATGGCAAAGAACCTGAAGGAAAAGAGACTCTCTCTTATCCTCTCATTTTTTTCTCCTTAAAGAGGAAAGGGCTGGCTGTATTAGTGAATTCTGATGTAAACACAGTGTGTGTATAGACGTTTTCCCCTTCCACTTCCTCTTGTTGATGGTCACTAACTGTAGAGAGGTAAGTTGTGCCCTGTTCTTCCGTGATGTAAATTTCACAAGACACCCATGGTCTTCCAGTTCTGCCCAGGACTGGTTGGGCAGGTCTGGCTAATTCTAGAGTATTAGGAAGTTCATCATTCTCAAAGACTTAATAAACCATAGTCTTTAGTATTAGATGTTACAGGTATAAAGAGAATTTTCACTGTTGTAGTTGCCCATCTTTTTACTCCCAATTATTGGTTCAGTAGGTGCACACAGGAAGGAGAATACTATATACAGGTAACTTAAAACACCTACTACCACTACTGTCTATCTGCTAGATACTATGTTAAATGATTCACTTAGGGTCTTTCTCAGTGTTTTCTCAGAATTCTAGAGATTGGAACCAATAAGAGCTTTCACTGTACACATGAGGAAATTGAGTTTATAAGAATTAGATCATTAGCTCAAGTGGTGAACTTGGCATTCAAATCTAAATCCGTCATTCTCCTGTTATACAGAAATGAACAGAGTTAACTGGTCCAACTGATCACTTGCAAAGAGTAGGAAGAAGGACAAAAACTAGAACATAACCTAAGTATTTCAATTTTGTTGGTCTACAGGATCTTAAAAGGTAAGCTGTGGATGCATGGTACAGTTTGATGTATATATTGCTGAGCGTAAAGGCAAACAGTACAAACAGGAAATAAAAGTGTTTGGTGTGGTACATAGAAGGATCTGAGTAATAATCACTGCTACTTGTGAGGATAGGACATAAATGGATTATTAATGTCATGGTACAAGGATTAAGCACAGTGTAAGTTATTTAAGAATACTGACTGATTCTTCTGCTTAGCTTTCAAATTGGGAGATGTTATCATTCCTGATAAGGGAAAGTCTATGACATTTCTCCCATTGCAGAAGTCACAAAGAAATGGTGCTTTATAGTAAGGAAAAGCTGGACAGGAATAGTTTTGAGAAATATTTCAAAGAAGTTGAACATAATTCATCTGTATATACAGATGATAGTGTGAAATTTCCCAGAACTTTGTAGGAAATTTTCCTGTAGAAGTGAAGTCAGTGAAATTGTATATCATAGGAAGATGAAAAATACCTGTTTGGATAATTCAGTGAGAGTGCTGTATCAAGGTATAATGACTTTAGAGCAGTTAATGATTGCTTGTTTGGTCAGTCTTATATGTCTGCTGTGTTTTCTTGAGAAACCACCGTGAAGATATCAATAAGGAATACAACAACCTTGGTAAATTTCCTGCAACTTTGTCTGTAACTCTGTTCTGTTTGTATTGTTCTTATGCTATTTTGTAAATGGATGTCTGTTAATATGGTTTCCTTCTTTTATTTCTTAAAATGAAAAAGTATAATGACTTTAAATCTGATAAAACATCTAGGACTAGCATGAAAACATTTTCTACCATTGTTGCAAAACAGTTAGCTCACACATAGGAATGCAGAGCTTGGCTGAAGAGCAAAAGTCATCTTACCCTGATCACGAGCATCTTTAGTCCCATACTTGTGTGTGGATTAAATTGTTCTCAGTTAACTGCACTGTCTGTTTTAATTTTCTCAAAGGAAAAATAAATAAGTAGAAGAAACATAAAGTACTGCTGTGCGAGAGAAGCCTGAAATGAACGAGTGAATTAAAGCCTCAGAATTAGCATCTTACTACCACGCGTGGACAGACCAGGGGAGGCGACCTATTGCAGAGTAGCAACATAACGGGGCTTCTTTATGTCAGCTTAACACAAATGTCTTGTAAGGCCCGCAGCTTTACAAAAGGTAAGTATTATTAGTAAAGAATGAAACATAGTTTAAACAAAGCATATCACATGTACTATCTCTCTATACGAAAATGGGTCATTATTAAAGATTTTTATCTGATGAATCAAAGGAATAATAATGCTATTTATACAAAACAATTTAATTTGAAGATAGCAGTTCTTGAGTTTAGTAAAACTTCAGGTTATAGTCATTCTAAAAGGGGGACAAGCAGAAACATTGTGCCCTTTGAGAAGAATATGAGCACGTTTAATCTTTTTTCTATTGCTTCATTCATTGCATATAACAAATACAAAAATACATCCAATTACAGAACAGTGGGACTAAATCTAGAAAGTTGTTATATTGAATGATTTTAAGTATCAAACCTTTTAACTTTCAGTTTTCAAAAACATAATTCATATTACCTGAAAGGAAAGTGAATATTATTTGAGGAAACACCTGATGAGAACATTGCAATTTTGCATATTATATTTATGAGAATTCTATATTTAAATCTATTACTGAAAAACAACGATTTTATTCATAGAAAAAACACATTTGCTAAAATAGTAAGTGGAAAGCTTTAACCCATGTAAGTGCTGCTGAGAGAGTGAGACTCCACCACATTCCAGAAGGTTTTATGAACTTTAATAACGTAGAGGCCTTCAGTGGATTTAGCAAGAGCCATTTCAGTGGAGTGACGGGGCAGAAATCAGACTGGGCTAGTTGAAGAAAAATGGAAAGTTAGAAGAAGCAGACATTGTAAACAGATTTTGAAACATTTTCAGTACAGGACAACATAGAGATAGGATACTAACTAGTGACAGGAAGTCAATGGGGGATGTTTTCTCATTTCAATTCCTTAGTTTTAATACATCAGAGACTAAAATATGTCTCGGCATATATGGCAAGATGAAGGTAGGGAGCAAGGTTGACGTTGTAAGAATTTTGTTTTTCTTTAAGGAGGCAGCACTGAATAGGATCCAGAGAATAGGCAGCATGAGAATGAATCTTGAATGAAGCAAGAGACATATGGTGTAATGACAGTTGTTAGCATGAAGAGTGGCAACAATCCCAAATGTTCCGTTTGATGATCTCTTATTTTCTCAGGTGGGGTGGGAGATTTTAAATTATGTGAAAGTTCTACGAAATTGAGAGAGAGATATGAAGAACTTTAGTTAAAGGAACATAAAAAGTATTACTAAGTTTCATTATGGGCCAACTTTTTGATACGGAACATGTATTTGTATGGCAACAATTTGTGAAGTGTCATTTTCTTCAATTGACACACAGAATCTTGATAGGTGAATCAATAACGGATTGTAATAGTGCTGTAGGACTAGTGACAAAAGATAGTGGGACAAATAAAGGATAGTATCATGAGGGTATTTTATGAGAGCACGTCCTACAGACTTTATAGAGTACAATCTGAATATAAAATTCTTGGATCAGTTTGTTGTTGCCTAGAGCTTTGCAGATGTTGCTTTATAGTGCTCTTTCATTGTGTAGCATAATCGGAAATTGTGGGTCCTGCAATTTTTCCTATGTGTAATTTCTTAGTGGTTCCTGTAATGTTTTAAAAATGCATATTTATAGTCTACTTTCAATAATACTATACCATGGTGGTGATTAGGGTGGAGAGGCAACTTTTTTTAAGAGCCATAAAGGGATTTATTAGGCAGAAGTTCAAAAGTGCTAGAGTTTAAACTTGATGGACTTTGATGGGCCCAGGGATTGGTGTACCATATTATTGGGCTTGTCAGGGGGTCCATCCAATAAATTCATCTTTTTAAATATATAGCTAAATTTCTACCTGCGTATGGATCCTCACCCCTCTCCCTCTGGCACTATTCTCTTGTTCTGTTTAATGAGTACCAGGAACTGAGAAACTTTGCTTTACCACACCCTTCCTCCATGATGTATCCTCCTTGGAGCCAGTGAATCATGAACAATCCCCTGAAACCAGCAGCCACATTAAACCCCTTCTTTAAGTTGTGAGTGCTAGGTACTATGTCCCTCTGATGGGAAAACTGACTCAGTACAACCATTACATGGATAAGGTGATACCACATTTTAATTTTTATTCTGTTCTTCTGTTATACTTCTCAGTTTGCTTCGATAGATCATATAAGCCCACTACATATTAACTTACTTGATTTGAACTACTAATTATAATTTCCTACGCGATCAGGTTCATGAAGGGAAAATCTGCACTCAATGGACTTCACCTTTCTAAAGCATACAGCGCAATTTTTTATAAACATACACAATCATTTAAACTTCACCAAATTGAAGACACAGAATATGTACATTGCAGCAGCTTTCCATTGTTCCCTTCAACTGAACCCACTCTTCTCGTGCTTGCTCACATGTATGAATTCCAACCTTTTAGACTTTTACTTTCCGGACGGTCTAAAAGTGTAATAATAGACTTTTGTGTCTACCTTCTTTAATTTTGTGTAATGTTTGTGTGTTAATCCACAATACTGCTTGTGTCGAATCTTTATTCTTTCATTACTAACATAACATTGATATATCACAATGTATTTATCATGTTTACCACTTTATAAACATGTTTGTTCCTGTTTTTGATGATTGCAAATAATTATTGTAAACATTTTCTGTCATATCTATATGTGGACATGTATGCTTAATCTCTTTTGTGTAAATATCTAACAGTGGAATTACAAGGCCATGTGATATGCTTAACTTTATAAACATATACCAAATCATTTTTAAATAAAATTTCAGTAATATTTGAGAATTCTAGTTGCTATGTAGTCTCATCAAAACTCGATAGTGTAAGTAAGGCTCTTCATGATTCAATTCTCTAGGTGGATAAGGGTATCCACTGTCGTGTTAATAATGTGTTCCCTAACAATAAATTATTTGTAGCACTACATTATGTGCTTATATGAAACTTCTGTGTTAGTAACATGTTCAAATCTATGGTCAATTTCCTCTTCTTTTTTAAAAATGGTTTTATTAAGATATACTTAAGATCAAGTCATTAAAGTGTAAAATTTCAATCGTTACCACATTCACAGAGTTATACAATCATTCCACTAATTTCAGAAAGTGTTCATCACCTTAAAAATCTAAAAAAAATAAAGAAAACAAAGTAGATACCTGTTAGCAATCACTGTACATTCTAACCTCCTCTCTGCCTCCATCATGCACCAATCTGCTTGCTTTCTAGACGGATTTACCCTCTCTAAATATTTTACGTAAATTGAAGCAGACATTAAGTGGCCTTTTGAGACAGATTTTTGTCACTCGGTATGATGTTTTCAAGGTTTATCCACGTTGTGGCATGAATTTGTGTATCATTCTTTTTATGACCATCTATTACTACAGCATACAAATATACCACATTTTTCTATTCTATTTAGTGGGTAAGGGACGTGTTTAGTCTTTTCCACTTTTTTGGCTAGTTTAGTTAATATTTCTATGGACATTGACATACAATCTCTTTTTTTATATACCTACCAGTGATATGTGAATTGATGTGATATGCCACGTAGCATTTCTATGTTTAGTATTTTAAAGACCTGCCAAACAATTTTCTACACTGGTAACAGAATTTCAACTACCACCAGAAATATTTGAGAGTGACAATTGCTACATATTCTTGCCAGTACTTTTTATTTTATGTATTTTTAAACTGTTAACAATCTTAGATGTAAAGTTGTACCTCACTGCAGTTTTGATTGGTGTCTCTAATGACAAAGGTTGCTGAGTATTTCTTCAAAAATTTTCTACAGAATTGTTTGGAGAAATATCTAAAAATATTTTAGCCACTTTGTTATCTTTTTAATGTACAGTAGTAAAAGTTTGTTATACACACTAAATGTGTATTCATGAGGTATTAAATATGTATTGTCAAGTATTTTCTTCAGTTAAATTATATTTTTACTTAATTATTGTGTCCTGTAATACACAAAGATTTTTACATTCAAAAAAGTCCAATTTGTTTATTTTTTCTTTGTTCATTCCAATTGTTCCACAGACAATGAGAAAAAAATATATATATATATATATTTATTTCTTAAATGATTAAATGAAGAAACTAACATGTCTTTAAACTCATACTTACTTCTTTGGAGTATTATTACACAGCCAAAGACTAGAGACTTTTTCTTCTGGACATGTACAAAATTCTGCACATATGCATGGCCTTCTAGACTCCCAAGGGTATTTCAGAATTTTAGTGAACCCATATAGACTTTCAATCTCCATTTAAAAAAACAAAATTTGTCAGGCTTTTGTTAGCCGCTACTGGTAATGGAACCTCAGACTCCTACTCTGATAAACAACTGCCACAAAATTTTTTTGTGAAGATCCCTAGGATTATTGGTATTTGTGCTGAATTTTGAAACAGCTCATATAATGCTATATCTTGCAAATTCAGGAAGCTAAATATGTCAAACATGTGAAAGATGTCATAGTGAAAGTCCCTAAAGATAAGGCTATCTTACATCTCCAAAGGCATTTATTTATTCCCAGTGTGTTCCAAATTGCTGGTTCTCACAGAGATGTTTTTCAAGGGTATACAGAATTGGACAAGGTATATGAGAATAGACCCAGAACAATGCTAAGGTTTCCTCTTCTTTTCAATATTATGCTGTATGTTTTTAGAAATGCTCATCATATTGTTGTAAGCTTTTGATTAATTTTAAGAAATATTTAAAATTCTTCTAATTTAATTTTTATTAGTACATATTTGTCATAGGTTTTGACCACATTCATCATAGTAAATTTTACCTGTACATAATATATCTTAATTCTTCTTCCCCGTTCTCCTCCCCACCCTTCAACCCCTCCTCCCTTCCTCGGATGCAAAAGCTTTGTGTCCATTTTTTCCTTTCATTCTTTTATTTTGCTTTTCCCTTCCTTCCCTTCCCTCTTCCCCCTCCCTTCTTCCCTTTCCTCTTTGAGTATTTTCTTCCTACTTCCCAATAGCTGTTATCCATTTTCGTCTTTATTTATGCTTTTGGTTTCTCACTTTTGCAAAAGCAGTTGTTGACTAGTGCTTTTATTGCTTTCATGGAGGAGTACATACAATGTTTCTGAAATTGACCTTGACTAGATACTCTATGGGTACCTACAAGAATTTCCTTAGCTTCCAGAGCTCCGAAAATATTTGTTACTGCATTTTTCTTTTGCCACATTCCTCACTGTTTCCATGGAAAATAAATTTTCTGTGTGTTTTCATTCTCCTGTTTTTCCTGACATCGTAACCTTTATTTTTAAAAGTATTTTTCTGCCTCTAAATCTTCTCAATCTAAAATTATGCATGTGTTAGGCTGATTATATGGCTCTACACGTCTATGATATACTTTTTATGTTTTATTTAAAAATTTTAATTGACATAAAATATTTGTACTTATTCATGAAGAACAGTATTATCATTGATACAACTATTTAAGGTACAATATTCAAATTAGGGAAATTACTGTGTCTAACACCTCAAATATGTATCATTTTGATGTGTTAGGAAACTTAAAATTTGTATTCTGTAGTTATTCTGAAATAAAAATTTATTATAATGTTTAGTTCCCCTACTGTGCTATAGAACATTAAAATGAATTCCCCCATCTAACTGAATTTTTGTACCTGTTTTCTAATGACAGGTCCTTGTCATCCCTTCTTCCTAGCTTAGAGTGGTCTCTATTCTACTCTCATCTTTTGTCTTTAACCTTTTTTAGTTTTCAAAAAATGACTGGGAACACAACATATTTAAGCACTAGGGATGTAACTTGGAGGCAGGATAGTTTCTTCAATAAATAGTCTGGAAATACCAGAGGTACATATGTTGAACAATGAAACTAGACTCCTATTTCTCACCATATAAAAAAATCAACTCAAGATGAACCAAAGACCCAAATGTGAGACCTGAAATTATGACGCTGGTAGAAGAAAACTCAAGGGTAATGCTACATTACAAAGATTTGGGGGATGGGATAAACCTATGGAAACACAGGCAACAAAAATAAATACAGGTAGATGGTATTGCATCAGGCTAAAATGCTTTTGCACAGCATTCTTCATATTTTTAGAATATTTTCCTACCTATGATTTAGATTCAGTAATTTCTATTTTCATGTCTTCAGTATTTTTTGCAGGAGCATATCTTTTAATTTAATTCTCTGATTTTTTTATTTCCAATATTTTACTTTTCATCTCTAGAATGTCAATTTTACATATTTTAATGCCTTCTACTTCTTATTTTGTTTAGGCTTTTCCATAAATAATTTTAAAGATTGTAATGCCAGTTTTAATGTGTTTTTGTGGTGTTTTTATCATACTTCTCATATCTGGGTCTGTTTCTATTGATTCACTTTTCTTTTGGTCACGAGCATATTTTTCTGTTTCTTAGCATGTCTAGAGGCTTTTTCCTATACTACAACTATACTTGATCATTTTTAAACTGCTTCGTGTCTAAATGTTGATATTTTTCTGAGTGTGTATTGATGTTTATATATTTACTTTAGACTGGCATTTAGGTTACTTGGACCCTACTTGATCATTCAGAGTCTGATGTTTTGGCTTTCTGCATATGTATATTAAATCATATTAAGAGTGAACTTCAGGGATATTTCACAACTATTCCTGAAGAATAATTTTTCTAGTGTTTCTACTAAATGCTCTGGATCCCCTTTGTAATCCTTCCTTTCTGCCTGGTTGCATAACTATCCATGTGTTGTGGAAACTCTAGGAGTTATTAAATATAAATTTCCAGGATTTGTAACTTACTTGTCTTCTTGGTGTTTCATGCTGTACGTGAACAGCTTCATATTCAGTAGAAAACTCAAGGAGACCTCTATGAAGCATCACACAGTTCTTATTTTACATAATTCTTGACTGTACTTATCTGCTTAATTATTTTTAGATGCTTCATCCACCCTGACCTCTGATATATGATTTCTTAATTCAGCAAGAGCACTATGCTAGCTTCATCTCTCATTTCCGGTTCTGTGATCCAGACATGCCTCTAACTATAGCTAGAGTGTATTTAGTGCTTAGCTTATTGACTCCCTTAACTCATGGATCACAGCCTTGAACTGTTTGTACTCAAGTCTTTGAAAACAATTGTTTCTTATGTTTTGCCCAGTTTTTAGTTTGTATTTTCAAACAGGAAATCTAATATCACTTAAGCTCTCCCATGCAGAAGAGAATAGAACCTCCTTTATTAACTTTCTTTCTTTCTTCCTGAATGCCCCCATGTGCCTCAATTTATCCTTGAAATTAGTAACTTTTCCAGATAGGTTCTCACGCTGAATGTTCTGTACCATTTTCCAGTGAGATACAATTAATCCTTTTTATTCGCCTGTTCTTGTCTTTCTCAGCATTCAAATATCTTGCTTCATTCTTCAGGAATATCCATTCCATATGAACTAGATATCTTTTGTCTGAGTTTCAGGTATGGCTTTTCATATTTTAATATCTCTTTTGTCTTTACTTTTCTTTAATGTAATTTCTTTATGCTTCAACTCAAACCCTACAATATTTTTAGTAATGCATATGTATAATTTTGTTTTTAATATTGGTTGTTCTCCTATAATTTCTAAATTCTCTTAGCTTTCATATTGCTTATCAAATTTTTGAACCTTTTTGAACCTTTTATCTTTGAGCTACTTTCCCTATTGTGCAACTCATGCTTGCAAATGCTTGAATAATTCTTTCTGAGGTGTTATTTACTGGCCTTTTACTTTTGTCCAAATCCTTCTTTTAGATGAAGATGATTGGTTTCAATTTCTTTGACTAATTTAATGTTTATCTCTTTGAGATTATTATTCATCTTTTAATGGAACCACCAATATGTTAGAATGTAGGGGAAAAGAAGTAGGAATGCCAATATTTGATATATGCTTATTTTGTGTGGCAACTGTTCAAAATAAACGCGTGTCATTTTTTCCTAGTGGGACATCTTCTCTGAGTTAATAGCATTTGAAAGTTTGGTTAGTTACACGGAAGTCTTTAAGCTCTAGGCTGTCTGTTTTGTGCTACAGTAATTTTTGCTTCTATTTCACTGCCAACATCTCCCTCTGGATATGAGATTGGATCATAGATAAACATGTAATAACAGTATGGTTTCTTGTTCAGTTCGTTCCTCTGTCATTCTGCAATACCAATGTGAGTTTCTGCAGACATGTTTTCTGCTTCTGTAGTTGTCGTCCTATGACAGCTGAGCTTGATTATGTCAACTTGATTGACTTTGCGATCCATGCAGGAGATTGGTGGAGCACTCTTCTGGGTGTGTCTGGGTGAGTCATGGAGGAGTGTCTTTGGGGACAAATATATAGGCCCTGTCCCCTTGCTCTCCGGCACTCTTCTGCTCTACTTCTCGGAGGTTATGAACTAAGCAGCTTTGTTCCATCCTGCTTTTCGGACATCATGTTCCTGCCCTGGAGTTTGCTGAAGATGAACTGAATTCTCTGAAACTGTGAGCTAAGTTAAACCTCTCCTCCTTTAAGTTACAGGTATTGGGTATTATGACCCACTGAGAAAAATTAGACTAACACAATTTAGGTACTTATAAGTCTAATAACTCAGAAGTATGGCTGTTATGGAGGGAGGTGGAGGGAGAGGAGATAAATGAGATTTTAAAAGAGAAGGAATTGAAGAAAAATTGAAAATAGAGCTTTTGTTAATAGGAAGAGAACTAAGAGTTGGAAGGAGCAGGAAGGGATGGGAAGCGTAGGGGATGAAAAAAAGAATTAAGATGCGTTATGTACATGTGCCACTCCCCATAAGGAAGATAAACATTAAGTACCACAAACGTGTACAAATATAAAAGCGAAAACAAACCAGAAAATACATTGCTGAATGGAAATCTAAGGATAATGATTATGTAGGAAAAAAACCTGAATGCTTGTTGAGGTATGGAGTATGCGTTGTATCTCTGCATCTTCTCCAATACTTTGTTTTATATTTCATCATGTGTAGAAATGTCTTGAAATTTTGGCATAATGGTTGTGATCATTTTCTCACGCCTTTAGAAAATTAACTCATTCCCCACCACGTACACGCATATGCATTCTACCTTGTTTTAAGCTGTTGGTAAGTTTTAAGAGAGGGAAGCAGAATGGTTTTTTAGTCATTGCTTTTTAATTTTTAATCAGTGATTTAAAATTCAGTTTTATTAGAATTCCTAAGAGAATATTATTTAATAGGTTATTGTTTAGCAAAAATAAATTGTCCACATTGCAAAATAAATGGAAAATATTTTATCCTCTTTTATTGTTAAAACAATAACCAAAAATCTTTTATGTAAATAGTTTTTCAAGAGCTTAGTTTTGCCATCTATAAATAAAGGATTTTGATGACAAAATTACTTCAGGGGCCCTTGTTCAGTTAAAGGAAGTTAATTAGATGTATCATAACCCTTTACTACTCATTGATTCTGAGACCAGCATAAGCTTAACTGGTAAGAATGCAAAAAAAAAAAAAAAATGTTTAAGGCCCAATTCAGATCCACTAAACGATGATTTGTATTTTAACAAGATTGTCAGGTAATTTTTTTGTATATTAAAGGATGAGAAGCACTGCTATTACCACAAGTGTTTTCAGACCATAAAGAAATCTTCACACACTGCCTCTAGCACAGTAGGGATTTGTAGCTTCACATTTTTTCTTTATATAGCCATAATGTAAGTAATGCTGCCCAAACACTAGTGTGCTAATGACTCTCTGAAAAAAATATATTCTGACTTCAATTTTGCCAATTTTATGGTGTGAAGACTCCCACCCTAGCTAATTCGAAGCTAATAACATGATGTCACTAAACTCAGAAATAGGCAGAAAGGTGCCCAAGCAACCGGCTCTAGCACATCACTGCTCGGAATCTATTCACTGCTGTTGTCATTATATAAAGAATGTCTCTTCCCACGTTCCAAGGTATTTGGTGGCTTTTAAGATGTATTTACTTTGTTAATGAGTATCTTAGTAAATTGAAATAAAAATGAAGCTTATAAAACTCTTCTGTGTGTCTTCTTATCCCTTTAATATACACCAGTTACAATATCTTAAAATTTTGCTGTATAAACCAAAGGTTTTGCATGATGGTATTTTTAAATTCAGTGCCTGGTATATCTTATTTCAGTCTTCAAAATAAATAATTCTTTTTCTCAATAAATTTTCATTTTCTGTTACTTTGTATCATAGTCTGATCGGGAGTTCTTTCATGGGACCCTGTGGTCATTTCATACATTGCATGTTTAACTTGACCAAGGTCACAAAAGAGATACAGAGACAAAATACAGTAAATGACAATTCTAATTTTCCTACAACAAAGTCATTGAAATAATTTTTGTTAACAATAGTTTTTTTGGAGTATGAAGAAAGGAATTCCCTAAAATTGTATTTAATTTTCTAATTGGTCAAAAGTTTATGGATATTTTTTAAAGAAATGCAGTGCTGAGAAAGATTATATATTATTGGATTTGATTGAGAAAAAAAAATTAGACATTGATTTTTGTGTCTTCCTCATTAGCCAAAAATTGGTCCATGAAGACCAGCTTGATATTGCTCTCCTTCATACAATAATCATGATCAACATCAATTATTATACATATAAAGAAAGACATTCAGAGAAGGTTAAATAATTTGCTTATGTATACACAGCTAATAAACTGCAGAGCCAGGTAAAAATCTAGTTCTATCTTGTTATGGTTTAGATCTAATACGACTCCCAAAGCTCTCATGTGTTTAGAGGTAGAGCTTTTGGAAGGTAACTGGATGAGGATGCACTACAGTCATCAGTGGATTAATCCATTAATGAGTGCATAGCTGAATGTGCTGTTGGAAGGTGGGCCCTGGATAGAGGAGGTAATTGGGATTGTGACCAGAAAGGGTATGTTCTTGTCCCAGGCACCCGCTTTCAATCTCTATCTTTTTATCTATGTCTCTGTATCTCTCTCTCTC
>NW_004955498.1:67076-71858 GCF_000276665.1 Chinchilla lanigera | reverse complement strand
TCTGTCTCTTTCTCTCTCTCTCTGTCCCTTGCACCCTCCCTCTTCTTCCTAGGTGATGTTAACAGCTTTCCTGTTATGGCCTGTTATTCCCTTTCACCATACCATTCCTGACTTGGAGCTGGTTGACCATGGGTTGAACCCTTTGAAGCTGCAGGCTGAAATAAACTTGTCCTTCAAGTTGTGAGTATTGGATATTTTGTCCCACCCACAGGAAAGCTGACTAATACACATGTAAATTGCTAACCTTGTTTTTCCTTTATTGCATTATACTTTAAGTGCTTCATTTTCTCTGTTTCTTGTATTATATCAAGTATGGATTTGTTATTCTAGGAGTTTGCTGACACTTGTAATCAGTTTTGAGGAAAGTGGTCTAATAGCAACAATGTGCAATTAACATTCAGAGATATATCACTAAGAAAGTTTCATATTTTTATTTGTAAAAATTTCTCACATATCTGCAATTGGAAAAATATTTCCCATAGCGAATAGGAAAAGTTCATAGAAACAGAAAGTAGATTAGAGGTTTGCAAAGGCTGGAAAGTTTAGGGTAATGCAACAATTTTGAAAATAAGTGACAGTGATGATTATATCATATTGTGAGTATAATTAATACCCCAAGTTATACAATTAACATGATGAGAGTTGAACATTTTATTATTCATATATCCTGCCACAATTAAAGTTTATTAAAGTTAGGTTTAAAAAAATTCACACATGATGACCATCTCCCTATTCCTAGGGAGAGATATTCTTGGTAAACAGCCCAAGTGCCTTTTTCACATCCTAAGTATTCTAAGAGAATCATGAACATAGAAATCCAAAAAATTCTATATTTGAATAGGGCTTTTCTAATAATGAGGAATTATATTCATTTACACTGAGAAATTTAACTATTCAGGGGAACATTTGAGTAATATTACCCAATGTGCGCTGATTCATTTAAAAGCCAAAACATTCAAGTTTGTATCTTGCAGTTGGTAAGATGTTCTCAATGTGAAAACCATTGATTTTTGCACATGACCTTTAACTTAAAGTGATTTAGTAGTTCTGTCTTGGGCCCTTATACTTAGAATTACATGTAAACCTTTACAATCCTGTATAGATAGTTCATCTTTTCTACGATATGTGGAATGTAGTAGTTTTATTCATGTCAGATTTCAACATTATTTTATCAAAGAATAGCTCATGATTCCCACAATCCAAGTTTTCCATGCCTCATTATTTTATAAGCCCCAAGATCCCCATAACTCTTCTTTACGTTATCTGGTTGACTTATTCATCTTTTCTTGTAAATATCTGCTTACTCACAGGGCTAGGTATTCCCTAAGGATAAGGATAATATCCCTTAAACTATTTATTAGTTCCTCTACTATTAATTTTTTCATTCTTCATTATTCTCTTCATCCAGAAAGACATCTTGTTTCTTTTTCCACCTTGGGGCGATCCATATCTCCTGATTTCATCTTGTTGACATTTTAGCTCAATCATGTCCTCAGAGTTCCTTCCTCAACAGTCCAGGTAGATCACTGTCCAATTCACTATTGCCAAACTATCTATGTCTTTCAATAAACTTATCGTGATGTTAATTTTTAAATCAATATACATCCTTTTGTGCCTCTTCTAGGTGATGTAAACTCAATGTTAGGAGAGCTTTTGTGTTTTATTAGCCATTGTATTAACACTTTTTTTCGGAGTAAGTATACATTTGTCACAACAAACGTGTATTGTCTTGTCTGCCTAAACATGAAGTGAAGATTTTTTTAGGACAAGAAAATGTGGCTGTAAATTAGAAATAAAAGTAAATAACATCATATAGAAAATCAACTTGGGAGATATATATATATATATATATATATATATATATATATTTCAATATATCATTGAGTGACATATAACATAGCCAAATAGCATTCTGTAGACATTGTCTAAGATTTTATTTTTTAGTTTAAAATAAACCACAGCAAATAGTCAGA
Organism: Chinchilla lanigera; assembly: GCF_000276665.1. Taxonomy (NCBI): domain Eukaryota; kingdom Metazoa; phylum Chordata; class Mammalia; order Rodentia; family Chinchillidae; genus Chinchilla; species Chinchilla lanigera. Next base: position 69,885 of record NW_004955498.1, on the reverse strand, counting down.
ACAGTTTTCCAGTGAGGGAATTTACTGTGCACATCTTAAAATGGTGCTTTAAAAATGGGGGAATAGAGATGTCAACATCCCTCTGCATTTTTAAAAGTTGGGAACTCTTTCATGTTATTAGAGAAATAAATGGCTTCTGTATTACTTACCAATGAACATTCTGGAGAGATGCCTATACATTAATTAATATTTTTGAATTCTTTTTGCTTTCCATGTTCAAAACCAATATGTTTTGCTCAAAATATTGACTATTTTATTATGCATCTCTTGAAAAAGTTTTCTTCCTGACCTTGAGGTTTTCTTACTTAAAACGTTTATGCATACCTCTGAAAACCAAGGCGTATTCTGCAATTTTTCACTCTTAAGTGAAAGAAAATACACCTATCAAAAGGAATGTTAGATGATGTAGAAATAAAGTTTCAGGAAGCAGCAACAGCTGTGGTGGACTGAGCTCAGCATTCTTTCGTCCATCTTTGTCTTTTGAATTTGGTCTGATAAAATATTTAATCTGAATAAATTGAAAATAGATAAATGTTTTTAGAGAGGATTTCTGTTTAACTATTTCATAGAGTCTTGAGCTAAGACCTTTAGAGTTTAAATAATATGAGTGAGTGCAGGCAGTGGAAAAGGGTAAGGTGCATTAAAGTGTTAAAATATACCTAGTACCTAAAGAAATCCCAAGGATAATCTTGCAGAACCACACACATGCACAGCGGGGTAGGTACCTGTCTAAAACTGCACTGTGATTGCACGGCAGAGCCAATCCTTGAACCTAGTAAGCCTGATCCCTGTCCTACGCCCTCCAAACAAGGAACATCACCACTGGAGTTGTCCCATTTAGAAATGATTATATATGATATAGGTCTGGGCAAACATTTAAGATTCAATAGAATGCTTTTAGTTGATAGAATCAATAGGTGAGGTCTCAATGTCATTTCAATGTTGAATATTTTTCCTTTTATTCTGTTCTTTGATGATGAAAATTACTCAAAATAATAATATATATGCACATTCATGATATACTGAATACATAGTGTGTGTTTTAAAAACTTTAAAAAATGTCCACATGACATAGAAGACTGGTTGCTCCTATTTTTATGGCCATTTAGGTTTACAAAGCTCTTTCCTGTTCATCATCTCTATGATTCTCTTCACAACCTGCCTACAAGATAGATTCTTTTATTTCTTCTTAGAGATGATGAACTTAGAACTGCTCAGATAGCTGACTATAAAAGTTACTCAGATTGGTAATGACAGAGGCAGGGTTCAAATCTTGTCCCACAAACTTGAGTATTCTTCAGCATTCCCTTGTTTAAGCATCAGCTTCTGGGTCAGACTCTCTGACCCAGCAGAATGGATGGAGACCTAGAAAACTGAATTTCTAACAGGCTTTCAGATGAGGCTGACACTTCAAGTTCTGTTAGGGTACTGGTATGTTCACTGTTAGGCCTGGCCTAACTGTATTTTAGTGGCTTTTCTAATACAATTGAAGAGAGCATCATGCGACACTTAATGGTGGGGATACATTCTCAGAAATGTGTCATTAGGTGATTTTGTCATTGTGCACACATCACAACATGTACTTACACAAACTAAGGTGACTGAGACAGCACTAGACAGCATTATTTTATGGCACCATATTGTTATATATATGACCTGTCACTGACCAAAATATCATTATGCAGTGTGTGACTATATTTCAAAAGCTATTGATTTGTCTAATCTTTATCTCAAATTTATTAGTAACTCTTTATTATGTTTAGCAAGTTACTATGACTACATTTAATATGCCAATATCATTGACATTTTTAAATAGAAATATATATTGGCATTTGTATCAAGTGCATTGAAAGAGATGTGAGTATTATGGGATTTTTGTGGCTACAGTTATTATTAATACTCGTCTCATAAACCTCTATGTCAGAACTGTGGGTAATTTGTATACCATCATTTATGTTATAATATCCTGTACTTTGCATATGAAGTCTGATTGAAAAAATGGTGAATGTATAAATTTTACAAAGCTTATTATAGTAAAAGACACATTTCCATAAATCCACCTCAAGAAATTCCCACTCATTTCGAAAACATTTATCCTGTTGTTCTTGCCCTTTTCCGAAGCAGTTCTGGAAGTCTTTCATAAGTGTCTCTAATTGCTCTGTAGTGGCTGCCTCAATATACTGAATTGGTGCAGAAGGTTTACTTTTCACGTTCATTTTGATTCTGAGAAAGAAGCAGAGATCACAGTGCCAGATGTAGTAAATAAAATGGATGAGAGCACACTGTAATGATTTTATGAGCCTGCCTTTCCACTGGATGGCATTTGACAGCAGTATTCAGCATGTTTTTGATCACACCTTCTAAAGACACTCAGGAAAGAGGACTTCCAGACCTAATTCAGAAATTGGAAAGAATGATGGGTTAAGTATGTTTGAAGCAAGTGGGAATATCTTGAGGGAGATTCATAGCAATGTGTCTTTTCATATAATAAATTTTTAAATTTAAATGTCAAGTATATAGTTTGAATCCACCTCAGATATTTATATTCACCTGTGAAAGTTCTACTTTGACATACTTTGTTGTTGCTTTTTGGTGTGGTTTTGAACCTAGAATCTTTAATTGTGTCCTAAATTAGGAGATTGTGCCTGACAGACTTTTGGTTTTTTTATTTATGTTTATGGTTTAGTATAGGTATGTCCAAATATTGTTGGGAGTACACTTATGCTAAAAAAAAAATACTTGGGGCTGGGGATTTAGCTCAGCGGCAAAGTGCCTGCCTGGCAAGCGCAAGGTCATGAGTTCGGTTCCC
>NW_004955498.1:48707-66976 GCF_000276665.1 Chinchilla lanigera | reverse complement strand
TAAAAAAAAATACTTGTTCATCAGAAACATAAATTTAATTGAAAATCTCTTTTATTTTTTCTGTTAAATATGATAATCATAAACGAATTCCAAAAGTATGGCATCACCCATGAATTAGTTTTATTTTGACTGCTGGGTAAAAATATAAAGGACAAGTATAAGTGACTCCAGTTAATTTTACTGGTAATATGAAAAGTAAATTCAGAGTTTTACAATAAATGCATTATGGTGACATAATATACTTATAACTTTTATCAGAACCTACTGCGTATGTAGCATGTATATGATATATTAAATGTATACATGATATACTTATGAGATTTTATCGGTCACGTCAGTCAGTGGAGTACCTTTATTGGAATAAACCCGCTGTTAATTCAGTAAACTGTTTGTTCAATGCTTAAAATCTTCAAAGATGGTTATAAATTTTAGAAATATTTTCCAAGATCTTAGTACAACTTAGAATTCACTATATACATTCAAATATGAGAATACGTAGATCAGGACTGGGTAGATAGCTCAGTTGCACAGCACCTGCCTGGCAAGCACAGGGTCCTGAGTTCGACTTTTGGTACAAAAAAAAAAAAAGACTAGAAGAATAAGTAGATTAACAAACAATCGTCCTGTGTCCTCTTGGGATGGCTTGACTAAAGAACACAGAATGAAAATGGACTAAGACTAAAGTGGTGGTGCTCAGTCTTGACTTCATACTGGAATCACTTGGAGAAATTTAAATTATAGGCTTGGGGCCCACCCTCAAGTAGTCTTTTTAAAATTGATTTGAAGTCTGTCCTGGACATTTGGAAGTTTAAAAAGCTCCCTCAGGTGTTTCTAATTTGTAGCCAAGCTTTCCTAGTAGATACCAAATTTGTTTGTATGCTTCAATGACTCAGGGAAACTTTTAAGTAAACAAACAGATCACAGCTCAGACCAATGAAAATTTTAAAAGAGATGGAGTGAGATTGAGACTCAGACTTCAATTTTAATCAGATCTTCTCAAATTATCCCAACACTCATCCGTGTTGGAGAATCACTACTATGCAGGATTCACATGAATTTTATGTGTCTCTCCCTTCACACATGAAGAAGACTATTTACCTTATTAGACATAAGAGAAATTAAAGAACAAGTAGAGCGGGAGGAGGCAAGAGACACTTGATTCTGTTAAAGAGTCCAGATCTATCTATCATGTGATTCTCACATTGAAAGATAAATAAAGGCAATGACAAAACATCAAGCACATACATGGCTTTTGGGTTGCATTTTGGGGTATAGATTCATAATCCACCAAAAATGCATACAACAGGAAAAGAAAAGCTTGTATAAATATTTTAATACTAAATTTATGGAGACATCATAAGACCACAAATTACCTTTGGCCTCTATGATGACAAGAGGTACTCATGATCTTCCAGATATTTATTAGTACACCAAACTACTGAAGTGTGTATACATTTTTTTGGCAGACTGTGAGAATATCTCATTAGGATAAATGAAAATTCTAACTGAGAAAGCAGCAGCTAAGTTTTGGCAGTACAAATGAGAAAACCTGTTGCTATGCTGAGTGCTAAAAATCTTGCTATAGGTTTTCTCTCCCTTGTGGCTGAGCATGCCACATGAGCAAGTCGGGTATGCTTATGAGACATAGAAAATCATGAAGCCTTCAAGTGGAGCTTGTGATTTTTTAAGATGCAGGAGTTGTAATGGATGGATTTATTTTACTTGTAGTCATTATGTGAACCAACATCAATTTCTTGATACAATTAGTACACAATCGACTTCTTAGTTCAGTTCTACTTACATACCTAACAACTTCCTTTTTCTCTTCCTTCTGAGCTGGACAGCGTTTCACGAATTGGAGAAGGCCCATGAGTAGAATAAAAGGAACCGTGGATAAGGATCCAAGAGAAGGTACTGTATTTAGTTCTTGCTCTGCCCCGTATTGCTTACACCATTTAATTTGCAGGCCTTTACCCTCTTTATTGTTTCAAGCCGCATAGAAAAACACCTGTCTGAAGTTCTCACACTGTTACTGCGGGGATCAAATTAGTTTAGTATGTCGTGTTCTGTGAGGTAGCTGAACATGACAGACAATAGCAAGGAGAGAGGCAGTGGAAAGTGCCTGCAATTCGATGTGCTCATTGAAGCGGTGGAAGTGCTGCGAGAATTAACATAGGGTGAGGAATATTTTCGCACTGCAATAGAAGTCATTCCTCTGCAGGAGTTGGGGCAAGGGGTTGCAAAGGAATGTAGAAGTTTGAGGAGAGCAGACATATTTGATGAGCTTTCCTTGATCTGTAGGAATATAAGATAGGGTTAGGGTTACTAGATAAAACATGTACAGTTAAATTTGAACTTGAGGGAAATGATGAATAAAATTTTCTTACATGTGTGTTCCAAATACCTCACAAAAAAGTACTTTCACTAAAAACTATTTCTGTTTCATCAGTGCATCCTATATTTTCACTTGCTGAATCTGGCAACTCTAATCCTGAGAGACTCGGGCTTGTCAGCCTTCCTCCTTTCCTGTTATTGTTGTGGAGGACAAAGTTTCCATTATTAGTTTCTTGCTACTTGCCTGGAGGAATTGTTGATTGACATGTGATATTTAATGCTGAGAGCACTTTACAGTTCGGAAAGCAGATTTATATATCTTGCATGATGTTTATAAAGAACTTCTAGATTAGACATTGTTAGCTCTACTTTATAGATAAAAGTACTAGAAATCAGAGTAGTTATGATGCTTTTCCAAGTCGATATGGGTAGCTAGTGGTAGGTAGTAACCTCTTTGAGCTCACACACAATATTATTTTAACTATGCTCAACGGGTCTCTTAGACTGATTAGATTTCAATGTTTATGTTTTATCAGAAACAGATTATCTTTTGTTTTCTGTTATCTGAAACTAATCCAAGCAGGCGTTTCCTATAATCCAGTTGTTTTACTTGCACGTTTCCATTGGAAATTTAGTATTAATGGGATGTGGTGTCTTTGGCCAAATGAATTGGACAAATGTAGTGTCATAGGAATTTCTATTTGTAATCAATTTAAAACTCCCATAATGTATTTACTCTTTAGTTTTCAGGAGTTAATCTTTACAAGCAATATGCTAGTCGGCTTTTTGTTACTTTAACAAATACCTAAGAAAATCAACTTACAGACAAAAGGTTTAGGGGTTGTGTCAAGATTAGGGTTAAAGCTAGAGTTGTTTGGCTCCTGGAAATGTTCTCATCTATGATTTATTGGCCCCTGACTTTGGGCCTGTGGTGAGAAGGCACATCATGGTGGCATTGTGTGATGGAGGAAAACAGCTCATCTCGTGGCCAGGGAGCAAAAGAGAGAGAGGAAAAGTCTCGCTTTGCACTTGAAACTTCAAGTACGCCCCAGTGGTCTAGCTTTATCCAACTAGACTCTAGCTCTTGAAGGCTCCACCACCTCCTAAAAGCACCACCTGGGGCTCAAGCCTTTAACACATGGCCTTTGGGGGACATTCAAAATCCAAACCATAGCAAGCAGTATCATAAATTGACTTAAAGTACCGTAATTAACATACAGTTTCTTCTTTTAAAGTCTTTCTCAGTTTGTATGAATTATCATTGCATGGCAATTTCTAAGTAAATTTCTTGAATGCAGCACATTACAAGGAGGTTAATACCCAGAGGTGTTTGGTGGCAATAAACATCTAGTGACAGTTTAGAACAGTGGTCCTAGATTTCGGTGTAGGCAGAACCAGAAACCCAGGGGCAAGGTCCAGCAGTGTGTATTGAGTCAGTTCTTTAGCTCCTTGGAAGACTGCGATGCATGCTAAAGTTTGAAAACAGTTACTGGACTAGCAGCCTTCTGTACCTCCTGAAGGTGAGTAGACATTGGCTTTTAAAATCTGCATTACACGGGCTGGGGATTTAGCTCAGCGGCAAAGCGCCTGCCTGGCAAGCGCAAGGTCATGAGTTTGGTTCCCGGTACCGGAGAAAAACCAAAAAAAAAAAAAAAAATCTGCATTACTGACACGCATATTCCTGCTCCAATAATACTTCCATGGGAAATATTTGATGATAAGTCAACTCTTTGATAATCTATAATCCTTATACATGAAAACTTGTCAACAAATGTAATGCAAGGATAGTTATAAAATTGAATACAATTAATTTCAAATATAATTTTACAGGTTTATCCTTCACAAGGAGGGTGACAGATATTTAGCAACCTCTCTCTGTGAGCCATTTTGTACAACTGCCTCATTTATTTCTTATAACTATCCTGCCTTGGAGATATTGTTATGATCATTTAATAAATGACAAAACTGGGCTCTGAAATATTAAGTACTTTGCTGAAAGTTATACTGCTGACCAGTGATCTTTGTGTGGCTTATAATGTAAGTGTAGTTCATCATTTTTATGAGTGGCCCTGACTTCTCCAGAATATAATGACATTTCCTATTGTCACTTACCTTGAAATTTCTTCTCATCATCTTACAATGCAGTTTTCTATTAACTTGACAGATATCTCAAAATCAGGAGGTGACTATCGCAAATAAAATATAGAGGACTGTCTGAGAGCATTTCAATTTGTAACTCTTTGCCCATAGAGACACACTTCCCATTTATGTTATAGCATATAAATATATTTATAATAGAGTTTTACAATTTGAAAAGTGAATGCACCAATAACTCATATAAGGAAACAGTATATGTTAGAGGTAATATTAGGTATTAAAATGGAATGGATGTACTGTTATTATCATATAAATACAAAAAAACCCTAAAATTACTTTACATCTAGAATACATCAAAAATTAATTCCAAATATATTAAAACCTAAATATGAACTAAAAAACATCAAACATGTTTAAAATATATATGCATGTTTACATAAACAAGCTGTCATTACCTGTGGGTAAAGACGATTTCTTTTTAAGTGTTTTTTAAAACTGAAATTTTTTTTTTTTTTTTTTTTGGTTTTTCTCCGGTACCGGGAACCGAGCTCACGACCTTGCGCTTGCCAGACAGGCGCTTTTGCCGCTGAGCTAAATCCCCAGCCCCAAAACTAAAATATTGACTATATCAAAATTAAAAAACTTCATCTGACAAAAAGATACCATTGAGAAGTTAAAAGACAGATGACGTAGCTTTAAATTTTTCAATATATAGAATGAAGAAAGATGTAGAAACCAAAATATATGATGACAATCAAAAAATGAATAAAACTTTTATAAATAATCCAGGACAAACATGAGCAAAAATACAGACAAATAATTCATAATAAAGGAAATTGAATGAAGAATAAATATATGGAAAATGTTCCACTTATATAGTAATGGTGTATAAATGAACCCATCAGTAAAATGCCATGTCAACCTTTTAAAATACAAAAAAATAAAATCTGGAAAAACAAGTTCATAGTTCTGTTGAGTGTGTAAATTAGGCCAACTATTTTGAGGAAGACAATTTGAAAATAAGTGCAGAATCTGAATATGTGTATGCATTAAAACCCATCGAGGCAATTGGAGACATGATTTCTAGATAAGTTCTTCTGTGAATGCAGAGACATGTACCAGTACGTGATCCCATTACAGATTGGAAATAGCTTACATATCCATCAATAAGAAAGTGGACAGAGAAAGTTTGTTATAGTCTTCAGGTATGGCAGTACATAGCAGGTAAAGCAGCCAACTAGATTTTTATGCATTAACATCATAGATTTGCAAAATATAATTTTGCAGGAAATAAGTAATTTGTAGAAAGACACACAAGTTTGGGCACTATTTTTATAATTTAAAAACCAAGGAACCCTAACATGTACAATATATACAAAGTCCACAAAAAAATGTATGCACACTTCAGCAGTTAGCTGTACTAATAAATGCCTGAAAGATAATGACCACCTCTTTGGACACATCTTGTAATTGTAGAGGCTGAAGGCAACTTGTATTAATCTCGTGATGTCCCAGTAAAATTAGTATTAAAATATTTATACAAGTTTTTCTTTTCCTGATGTACATATTTTGGCAAACTCTATTACATATACATGTATGTATACATAATATTTGTGTAACTATATGGATTCATAGGATAAACACAGTTCTGTGGTTTCCTTTGGGCATGAGCTGTTGGTAATAGAATGGGATTGAAGAGGGAATTCTCAGGACACATTCTTCAGAAAAGTAGTTACTGATAATTGAAAGATACCACACAAGTATGGTAAAATATTAACAGTTGTCACATTGTAGTGTAGGTATATAGATCTTTGCTGTAATAGCCTCTGTACTTTCTGCATTGTTAACCATAATTTTTTTTCAAAACTGTAAAAAAAGAAAAGAGTCCTGAATCTCAGAGCGGAAGAGAAGTGCATAAGACAGCCAAGTTAAGAAATATATGATTGTGTAAAGGCCCACTCAACATGCAGTGGGCCACAAGGCCAATTCTGACAATTATATTAAAAGAAGAGTAAAATATTTCAAATAGCTCCAAAGAGATTTTCATGGTTTCTTGTTTGTGAAACATTATTGATTCACGTGTTAGCAAAGGGGAATTTTGTTAGAGGCAGTTATTTTCACTACTACTGCTGTTGTTCTATCTCTCAATTCCAAAATCCAAATTGCAGCGCTACACCCTGTGTATCCATAGGTTACTAACTATCCTATAGCTGATACTGACATACTTTAATCATCCTGACATACCATCATCAGAAGACAACCCCTGCTCAAAAATTATGTAATATATTTATTGAATTCTTGTTCCCTTTATTTTTAGTTTGCTTATTGCAATTCATAGTACCTTGTTTTTCCAAGTGTCTGGTGGGGTAACATTCTAGATGATCGAAAATCCTTCTACTTGAGTTATTGAAGAGGGTGTTTCACAAAAGCACTACCTAGATTAAAATAAACATTGTGAAACCTAAACATTATTATTATGGTTATTATGATGATTACTATTCATTAAAGCTTTTATAGTTTTGAAAATAACAATTCATTACAATAATTTAAAAACTTCTCAGAAGGAAAGCCTAGTTGGTTCAATACTAAAATTTAGTGAAGAAGGGTAACAACACTTGGTTGGGTGTAAAGTGAGATGCATACTAATACTGGGCCTATTTTTAACCAGCTCTGAGACCTGGATACAGTTACTCCTCTTCTCTGGGCCTATTTGTCCAGTGAACATCAAAACAGGTGGACAAATGAGAAATCATCAATTACTAGAAAGTGGACCTATTCAGCTGGTAGGTACAATTTATTTCATATAAGTATCAGCAGCGTTTCTCGAAGTTGATCACTATTTCCTCCTGGAAATCCTTCCTTCCTAAATTCACTTTCTGTTTTCCCTTGTCTCACTAGTCCTCTTTAGTCTCCTTTGGAGTGACCAGAAGATCTCTCCTTGAGTCTCTTATGTATTTATATCACATCCATTGCATTTTCTGTCCTTGATGATCTGCTCCAGTATCACAGTATCAGATTTACTAACAATGCCCAAATATGTATCATCAGTCTTGGCAACTTCTCTTGAGTATTAAACTCAGTTGCTTACTGGATAGCTTCACCCTTATGTCTAGAGCATTGCTCAAAATGAACATGACTGAATTTGTACTCTCTGTCCCTTTCTCTTTCTCCACCCACTGTAATCTGCTCTTCAATACTTCTTCACCCTAGCAAGGGAAGCTGAGCCTTTTCACTGCCCAGGACAAATATCATGGAGTCATTATTGATCCTTTTCCTCACACCCTGAAAATTGTCATTACAAAATGTTACTTAAAACAGTTCCCAAATTGTAACCTATTATCTTAAGGTAAAATCTGTTTTTACATTTTGCTCAAATAATTTCATCTGTATATTCCCACATTTGTAAATTAAGATTTCTATTAATGACTAGTAAATTTTGTTGAATTTAATTTAAAGATACATTAATAATAGATCAATCAGGCCAATGGCTTACATTGTAAAGTAATCCTTGGGCGTAGAACACTAGTTCAAAAAATTGAGGACACCAGAGGCAAAGAAAAAAATGATTAATATAGTAGTTCAGGAGAAGTGCCAAGAGATTACAGAAACTATATCATCATTTTAACACTTTATAAAAATCAATAGGATCCCAAATGAAAAATTTAAGTAACTAAAAGAATAATATGTAAAAAAAAATGCAATGAAACTTTTGTGAAATAAAAATACTTTAATATTATATTGCAAAGGGCACATCACAGATCTGGGAAAAGTGACCCAGGACAATCAACATAGAAATATACTCAGTAGAACTGTTAAAATTTAAACGAGAAAAATAGAAATAATTTTGGTTATCTAGGCGATGACATCCAGTCACTTAGAGAGAAAGAAAATCAGATCCTCGTCACAATTTTCAAATCAAATATACTTGAAAAAGTAGAAGCATAGATAAAATACTAGAAACATGGAAAAATTTGGGGGATGTAGCTCCTTTGGTTCCTTCCTGAGGAGTTTTCTAGAAAAACCTTTTAAATAACAAAATGAATTGAAGATACTGAGAAAATGAATGCAGAATTTCTGTGTTCACAGAACTGAAATTAATTGATGGTTTCAGATAGACACTAGAGGATGTAATGAGCACATCTCTGACAACGCAGTTACAGAGAAAATAAAAAACATGAAAGGAAAATGAGGAGAACAAATAAAGCATAAACTAAGTTAGCAGATTAGGAATGGAAGCGCATTCAGGTAGAAAACTAGGATACCAGGAAGGGAGGGAAAAGAATGGATTAATAGTCACTTTCATCATTCTACACAGTAGGGAATCCATGGGTTGTAATCACATATAGGTGACCACCAGAATTAAAATACAAATCTTCATAAAGAATAAAAATACTAAAAGGTGAGAGAAAATGAACCAGAACACTTTGTTGAAGATTAGTCTTATAAATTACTTTACACATCTAAATAGAACAGTGCAATATGACAGAATGGTTCACAAATATATCAATGATATACATAAATATAAATAAACTTGACTTCTTAGATGAAAAAAATTTTCAGCTAGGTCACCATAGTAAATTCCAGACCATGCAATACATAAGCACCACAATTGAAAGACATTTAGAAAGAACATTTTAAAAGGACAGACAGAGATAATACTAGGGAAATTCAAATTAAAATAAAACTGGAATTGCAATCTTGATGTATTACAGTTCAGAGTTTAAAAAAAATGCCCAAAAAGAAACAAAGAAAAACACTGATATTGAAAGCTATAATACATAGTGAATTCATAATAGCTCTTAATATTTATACATCCAGTGACCTGCCTGCAATAATAACACAGAAGATCCAGGGAATCAAAAGAGGAAATTATGGTAACACCCTCATAATAGGATACGTTAAGATTCTCTTTTTGAAAACATCAAATGGCAAAACCACTTAATGCTTAATATAAAAACCTAAGAGGGCTGGGTATAACTTGATGTAGTGCCTTCCTAGCCTGTGAAAGGCCCCTGGTTTGTTCTCCATTACCACAAAAAAGTAAAATCCTAAATATTTTTCTCATAAAGGAAAACATAATAATAATAATCCAGGATTATTCTACCATAATGCAATAGAATTAGAAGTTAATAATATAACTGGAAAATAATGGAGTACATGTGAAAATTTCAAAACATGTCACTAAATTAGCAATTATGACAAAATAATGTTAAATTGTAGTAAGAATTACTGGTCCACTTATTTTTTTTTTTTTTGGTTTTTCTCCGGTACCGGGAACCGAACTCACGACCTTGCGCTTGCCAGGCAGGCGCCTTGCCACTGAGCTAAATCCCCAGCCCCAGGTCCACTTATCTTCTTCCTCACCTTAGTGAAAAAGGTTCTGCTTCCCTTATGATAAGTACGGTATTAGATTAATGTACATTTATGTATTCTGTGAATTTGTATGATTATACACACATATCCACAGACAACACAGATAACTCTTGATTTCCATCAGTCTTTTACTGACAATTTTCAAAGTGAATAGCTGCTTATGTCCAAACCATTTATGCATCAATAGTGATTATCTGATTCTTTGCATTAGTGATTCTTTTCATTGTGAATTATATTTGCAGTCCTAAAATAAACCCCATTTGGTAATGTATTTTTTATTATGCTCATGGACTGTTTGTTGTAGTGCCTGGATGGCCCATGTTAAAACACATCATAAATATGGAATTTTTCAAAAGAAATTCTGGGATATTTTCAATAATGTTGAATAAGCTGATCATTAATTGTTTGACAGACTTTCTCTCTGCAAACATTTGGGATTCATTTTTTGCGGGGGAAGCTCTTTTGATACCTTCTCCATTTCCTCTATGGTAATTGTTCGGTTTAGGCTTACTGTTTTTCCGGGGACCAAATTTTAAACTTTTATTTTCTTAGGAACATACCAATATAGTCTCGTGTTTCTAATTATTTGCACAAGGCTTTGTAAAATATTCTTTTATGGTCTTTAACTGCCTTGGCTCCAATGCTCTTGTAATTATTCTCAGTGAGATGGTGTGAATTACTTTATCAGCCATTATTATGGTCCATACCCCACAGGCACTATTTTTAAGGCAAGCATAAGGAAGAGATTGTAAGTTGACAAAATGTTTTGGAGGGCAATGTGGAAGTTTCCTTTCAAACTAACACGCATATGTCTTTGTATCTACTTTTTATTGTGAAATACTTTCAGAATACATAAAAATGGAGAAACTAATATAAGAAATCCACACACAACCATTACTCGGGTTCAACAAATAACAAATTATGACCAATCTTGATTAATTTAAAATCTTACCTATTTCCCTATTTCACAGAGTATTTTGAAGACTATCCTATATATCATTTAATGTTATCCATAAGTATTTCTGTATGTGCCTTTATAACAATAAATTCTCCATTTTAAGTAAGGATTTTTAAAAATTGTTTTAATTATAGATACACAGAAAAGTAGTGCAGAGAGTTTTAAATACCTCTGAAATAAGTTCCTATGTTGTTTCATTTTATTTTTTTTTTGTTTTTGTTTTTTTTTTTTTTCTCTGGTACCAGGAACCAAACTCACGACCTTGCGCTTGCCAGGCAGGCGCTTTGCCGCTGAGCTAAATCCCCAGCCCCTGTTGTCTCATTTTATGTTACTGTGGTGCATTTGTCAAAATCTGACAAAGCAACATTAGTACGTTACTATTAAGTAAAAAACAAGCTTCAGTTTCTACCAGCTTTTCATTTTTCTGTTTCAGAATCTAACCCAGGATGTATTACATTTAGCTAACACTACTCTTATAAAATGTAACTACAATATTATTTTATACTTAAAATGGAAATATTTAATATAGTTAAATATCCAGTTAAGATCCCAGTTGAAACTTTTCTCACAAATGTCATATTTTCCTGCAGGGTTTATTTGAATCAGGATTTCTTATGTTTCCTTTAATGTTTAAGTTTCCCTTCTATCTCTTTTCTTATTATAATGTATTTACTTTAAAAACTGGGTCATTTGTCCTGTAGACATTCCCAATGCTAATTATTGCTGATTGTTTCTTCATGGTGACATTTAAAATATCCCTTTGTCATACACGCTTATATTTACGGTGTCTGGCCCACAGTAAAAATAAGCACATATTTGAGAACAAAGGAAAACTGTTAAAAATCAAGAGAAATCAAAATACATTAGATTACCAAGGATCTAGAGAATAACATGAGGATATTCCCCACCATCAACATCCTGGGATTTACAGAGAGAAGAACATAGATATGAGTTCTCATCACTACTTGTTTGAGGGTGCCTTTGCCCCCTGGGTGGGAGGGTGAGTATCAGTTCTTAATATCTGGGTGCACATCCTTATGTGACCAGCAGACTCTAGGCACTCTTTCGAACCATGGCCTCAGAGAAGGCCCAGGGCAGAAAATAAAAGATTCACTGTATGTTTGAGGCAGAACACATCAAGGTGAAGTGACTAAGTTTTCATAAAATTTTCAGAGCAGTTGCTCATTGAATGGGAATGGAAGCAGAGAGAACAGAAGAGAAATCTCAGACAGTACATCAAGCATAGTCCCTATCAATATACAAGGTGTGATTAAAATAAAAATGTGGCAAATATTTTTAAAATTTGTTACAGTAAAAAGCTATATTCCCATTAACCCCCCCCAAAATACTTCCCCCTCCCTTCGAACACACTTATCTCATCACCCCTACCACTTTCCAAAGCAGTTCTGTAAGTCCTCTTTCAGTAGTGTCTTTTGCTGCACTGTCATGGCTGCCTCTATGTCTTGAATTGATTCAAAACATTTAATTTTCATGATCATGTTTGATTTTAGAGAAGAGGCAGAAGTTGCACAAGGCCAGATCCAATGAATAACGTGGATGAGGACATACCACAATGTTTTCATCTTTCAAATGAAATTGCCATAAACGATTGAACAAGGAAAGGTAATTACAGAATAAAGTGAATATTTAAATTTTACCAAAAAAGGTATCATGGACTGGGGTTATAGCTCAGTGGCATAAGTGCCTACCTGGCAAGCACAAGGTCCTGAGTTCAATTCCTGGTACCAAAAAAAAAAAAAGGCATTCTGTTAAAAGACACATTGCTGTTAATCCCACAGAAAATACTCCTCACTTCAAGCACGCTTATCCTATCATTCTTGGCAGTGTGTCTTTTACTGTAATATATTAAAAATTTTAAATATTTACTCTATCTTTCATTCCCTCTTGTAGGCCGCCTACTTGTTGCTGGGCCGTATCCCTAGGAAAAACAATTAGTGTCTATGTCTTCCACAAGTTCTTTTCCTTTTGGTTGTACTTTCCAGGAATTTTTTTTTCTGCTTGTTATTCTCTTTACACAAACATCTTGTACTGTCTGGCATTTAAATATTAGCATTTCTTAGAGTTATGTGTATGCCTTCTTCTCACTATGGCCTTTCCTTTACTCATCTATGAATTTCGTTCTTGAAAAATACCTTCAAAGAGATATTTATAGGCTAGACTTCTTTGAGTTCAAGATTCCTATTTCAGATGCTTATACATCTTGATTTGGATATTTCACAGACACTGCAGTCTACACCTGTCTAAACTGGAGCCAATCTTCCCACCAAATATAACAGAGTTGGCAAATGTGATCACCATGTATCCAGTTACATAAGGCATAAACTTAAAGGTAGTCGTTGACCTAGACCTCTCCCTCTCTCCTCACTGTATGCGTTACACTGTCCTGACTCCTTTACTTCCAAAATAGCTGGAAACTAGCTATTTCTTCTCAACTCCACTGGCAATATCACCACTTCTCACTTGTGTGTTGTCAGCAGCTTCCAAACTGGTCTTCGTTTATCCATTCATACTTGCCTTTTACAATCTTGTCCCCACAGGTAACATGCATTATTTTTGCATTTGGAATAAAATCCACAATTTTACACTGATCTATAATTTGCTGCATGACTTAGATTTTTCTTCCATCCTCAGACACTTCTCTTGCTCCTGTTTCCTGTTGTCTCTAGACTTCTTAAATGCACTAAGTGAATGGTCTGTGCTTCCTTCTGACTTCTGTAACTTCACAGATTTTGTTGCTCTACCTAGAATGTTTCATTAACCCTTGCTTGCCCCATCTGTGTTTGCTTGGCTGCTCAGTTTTGATCTCAGTTTAGTGCCATTCACATAAAACCTTAAATTTCATTTTAATTCTCATCTTCACAATTGAAATAAATGATTTGATAAATATTACAGTTGTTTAATGAACCTAGAGCTTTCAGAGTATTAGTTAGGAATCATTACCATCATTGTTATTATGTTCTATTATGTGTAGCTTGGTTGAGGGTCATAGCAAATGAAGACTTCTTAAATATTAATTATTCTTGATTTGGAAGAACAGAGAAAGTCACTATGGATAGGAGACTCAAAGTCATGTTGAAATAAGGAAAACTTGGGGCTGGGGATTTAGCTCAGCGGCACAGCACCTGCCTGGCAAGCGCAAGGTCGTGAGTTCAATTCCCGGTACCGGAAAAGAAAAAAAAAAATCTTAAAAGAAATAAGGAAAACTTTCTAGGCACAATTTTATTTGAGCTATGCAGATTGTCATCACTTATGAGATGCCCGTATGCTAATATGGACCCCTCTCTGTGCTCCAAGGATAATTATCTTCAAGCTTTGCTAAGACTTTGATCAAAGAGGTTTAAAAACCAGTTATATGAACTGGCTCTGGTAATTCCACTGTCATGTTCTGTAAACTAATAGTGTGTATTTTCTCTTTGTAGATTTGTTCCAAAACCTACAAAGACCGTCATGAGACTGTCGAGTTAAATCTCATCAGGCAAGCCTTGAGTATTTATATCTGTGATAATTCAACAATATTGAAGAGGTAAATAAAACGCACATGTATTTTTTTCTTTTCTTTAGTTTTGCTGCTATTTGTAAACAAGTCCCTTTTAGCTCATGAAAGGATTTCATTTTTATTCTTGAAAACATTTACAGATTAAAAACAAATTTAATTTTAAGTAAATTTACAATAAGATGAAGAATGTTTTCTGGAAATAATAGAAAAATAAAAACACCTATTGTAGAATGATGAGGTCAATCGCCATTATGAGTAAAATTAACATATATTTTCCTCTTCTCCATAACTGATATGACTGACTTCTCTCTAATTCTAAAGCTGTTACTATGTCCATGATACAATGATATCTTGAGAAATTCTGTACTACTTGTGTCCCTATAGTTGGTGCAACAATACTGCTTCCAGTATTCTTAGACTGTATTTTAAAATATTCTCCATTTTCACACCTGTTCATAGGAAGACAGTTTTTTTTTTTCTTTTTTTTTTTTTGTACCGGGAATCAAACTCATGACCTCAGGCTTGCCAGGCAAGCACTTATGCCACTGAGCTATATCCCTACCCCAGAAAGATAGTTTTAATGCAAAGCCTTAGAATGTGTCTTTTATGTATATCTGTGAAAACAAGTGGAATCACAAAGGTGCTCTTTTTTATTAGTGGATGCTTGGGATAAACCACTTCCTTAATTTAGCTATTGTGAATTGCACAGCTATAAACATGGGTATACATGTATCATTGTAATATGATGTCTTAGATTCTTTCAGAAAGATGCCTGAAGGAGAATAGTTGACTCAAATGAAATGTATGTCTTTACTTTTTTTTAAGAATCTTTTTACTGATTTCCACAATAGTTCTATTAGTTTACATTCCCACCAACAGTGCTGAAAGGTTCTTTTTCTCTGACATGCTCATTAGCATTAATTGTTGTTGTTGGTGG
Source organism: Chinchilla lanigera (assembly GCF_000276665.1). Classification (NCBI taxonomy): domain Eukaryota; kingdom Metazoa; phylum Chordata; class Mammalia; order Rodentia; family Chinchillidae; genus Chinchilla; species Chinchilla lanigera. The sequence goes on along the minus strand of NW_004955498.1, from coordinate 51,760 downwards.
TGGTGGTGTGTGTGTGTGTGTGTGTGTGTGTGTGTGTGTGTGTGTTCTCAATGATAGCCTTTCTTCTAGAGAAAGATGGATTTGCATTTTCCTAATGGGTAAAGATGATGAATATTTTAAATGTACTTATTGACCATTTGTACTACTTTTTCTGAGAAGTGTATATTCAGTTGGTTCATTTGCACATTTTTATTAGGTCTTTTGTTTTAATTTTTATTTTATTTTTTATTATTTTTTAGGTCTTTTGTTTTAGAAGGTTAATTTTTTGTGTTCTTTATATATTCTAGATTTTAGTTCTCTGTACAGGAGTAGTCAACAATACTTTTTTCCCATTTTTGAGGTTGGCATTTCACTATTGATCATTTCCTTTGCTGTGCAAAAATTTTAAAATTGTTATAATCCCATCTGTTGTTTCTCGGTATTATCTCATGTGCATTTGGGGTTCTATTCAGGAAGTCCTTGCCTATTACTGTGCCATTAAGAGTTTTACCTATTTTATCTTCCATCATATTCTGTTTTTCTTTTTTTATAGATAGATCTTTGATCCATTTTGATTTGACTTTAGTACAGAGTGAGAGATATAGGTCTAGATTCATTCTTCTGTGCATGAACAACCAATTTTCCTAGCATTATTTTCTAAAGAGGCTATCTTTCCTTTAGACATCCAGAATAGCCAAACCAGGCTGGGCATAGTGATGCATGCTGTAACACCAGCACTCGGGAGGCTGATGCAGGAGGATTGCTGCAAGTTTGAGGCTAGCTTGGGCTACATAAGTGAGTTCAAGGACAGCCTGAACTGCATAATGAGACCTTGTCTCAAAAAAAAAAAAAATAGCCAAACCAATTCTGATCAAAAAGAGCAATGCAGGGGAAGCATTACAATCCTGGATTTCAAGTTGTACTACAAAGCTACTGTAATGAAAACAGCATTGTACTGGCAAAAAACAGACATGTAGCCCAATGGAATGAAAGATACAGATCCAACCCCACTCACCTTTAGTTATCTGATCCCTTACAAAAGGGCTAAAATGCTGTTTTAAAATGAAATTATTTATTGACATAATTGCAGATCCACTTGCCACTGTTAGAAACTATACAGAGAGGTCTATTATGGCTTCTATCTGGATATCTCCCCAAAGCTTTATGCACTCATAGGTAGAGCTTTTGGGAGATCACTGGATCATGGGCATGTGATAATGAGTTAGTCTACTGATTATTTTAGCATAGTTCTGGGTATGGATTATGAATTTACTGAAGATGGAAGACCCACCCTGCGTGTTAGTGGCACGAGCTAATAGGCTTATAGCCTTAATGAAACAAAAAGAAAAAAAAGAAAAGCACTGCTTCCTGCCTGCCTGGCCATAAACTGTTTCTTCTCTGCCATGCCCCTCCACGATACTGCCATCCTACTCTGCCTTGGATCCAGCCAACTATGGCTGGAAACCTCTACAAACTACACTAAAATAAACGTTTCCTTCTTTAATTTGTGGGTGTTGGGTATTTTTCCAAGCAATAAGAAAGTAACTAAGATTGATCCTTGTATGTTTTCTCAATTTCTTTCAGTCCTGACATTTTGCAAAAAATTATGGTATAATAAAAACAAACAGGAAAGTGGAGTTGATATGCTTATTGTTCGGAGTTGATATATCCTTCAAAATCCATATACTGAAGGCCTGCTTTCCAAGCTGTAGTGTTACTGGGAGGTGGTAACACCATGAAAAGGTTGTCTAGTGAGAGGAAGTTAGAACATTGTGGAAGATGTCCTTGAAAGTGATGTTGGAAGCTTACCCACCTACTCTGTCTCCCTTTTCTTTCTAACCAGGCCTTCCTGAACTATAAATTAAGAAGATTTGCTTACCAGGATACTCCTTGTCGTGTTCTGCCTTGCCTTAGGCCCAAAGCAAAGAAACAGGCTTACCATGGACTGAAACTACTTCAAATGTGAGCCTAAATAAATCTATCTTTTAAACTGTTTTTCTAAAGTATTTTATTACAGTGACAGAAAGCTAATAGATATAAACCCTTGGTCTCATTCTAATTTCCTGTTTTACTTGTATTTTTCTGTGTATGTGTATGTGTGCTAAATTAATAATTTTTTAGTTACTACCTGTGTAGTTTCATGTATTCACCCTCACAGTCAAAATACTAAATAATTCTCTCAGCACAGGAATCCTCATAGTGGCCTTTTATGATCATGACCACCAACCTCCATAGTCCTATCCCTAATCCTAAGGGTTTTTTTGTCTTTTTGAGACAGGGTCTCACTATACAATTCAGGCTGGCCTTGAACTCGCTTTGTAGCCCATGTTGGTCTTGAACTAATTCCTAATTTCTAATGCTATCTATTAATCCATTCCTCATCATCTGGTATGTGACATTTTGGGCTTGATTTATATTAACTCAGTATAATTGCCTAGGATATTCTTCTGTGCTCTGATATATATGAGCAACTTATTCCTTTTTATTGGTAGGTGATACTTCATGGCAAGCATGTTTCACAGCTTGTTTAACCAGCTATGTATTGAAAGACATCTTGGATGATGCCAATTTTTGGCTATTGCAAGTAGAGTAACTAAAAGTGCCTTTTTTTGTGTGTGTAAACATAATTTTTCCTCTCTTTGGGATAAATGCCCAGGAGTGTAATTTCTGGATTTTAGTGTACATTTCTGTTTACTTTTCAAACAAGCTCCCTGTTATGGTTTACGCCCAGATATCCCACCACAGCCTCATGCACTCACAGGTGTGGCTTTTGGGGGGTAATTCAATCATAGAGATGTGATAATCCACTGATGAGTTTACAGTTCAATGTGATGTTAGAAAATCTATTGTAATCAAGCATAGACAATGTATCTAAAAGAGTACCTGGATTTAGTATAATTGTTTTATGTATTTTATACATTTTTGGCCTTTTAGTCTGGTTGTTAATCTGTATATAAGATAGTCAACTTTATACGGGTTTTTAAGAAAAATCAGGCCAGAGATATAGCTCAGTGGCAGTGTTTGCCTGGCAAGCACAAGTTCGTGAGTTTGATTCCTGGTGCAAAAAAAAAAAA
>NW_004955498.1:24110-47827 GCF_000276665.1 Chinchilla lanigera | reverse complement strand
GTGTAGGATATTGTGTCTCAGCCACGAGGGATGTAACTGAGTCTGCCTAACTGATCTGAAGAGCAGATACTGTATACCATTTTATAGTCTCATCAGCAGTGTATGAGTGGACCTCACCCTTGCCAGGCAGGTGCTGTGCCGCTGAGCTGTATCCCCAGCCTCGATCACTAGCATTTAGTATTGTCACTATTTTTTGTGGTGATATACATTGTAGTTTTAATTTGCAGTACCTGGACAGCTAATGATGTTGAAAATGTTTCTACATGCCTATTAGCCATCTTACATCCCTTTTGGTGAAATGTCTATTGATACGTTTTGCGCATTTCCTAATATTTTCTATTGACTTTGAGATTAATATATTCTATGTACAAATACTTCATTGGATAACTAGTTTGCAGGTATTTTCTTTTAGTATATAACTTGCATTTTCATCTTACTCAGATGTAGTTTCAGAGAGTAAAACTGAGTTAAATTTTTGGTGAGTTTCAATTGCTATTTATGTATTTGTGTTGATTGTGCTTTTGATACGAAATCTACAAACTGTTTACCTTGTCTTAAATTCTGACGATTTTATCCCATGATATTTTTTCCTTAAGATTTTACAGTTTTGCATTTAAGGTTGATTCCCTGTGAGTTAAAAGGCTAAGACATAAATCATATTTTTGTTTTATGGATATGCAATTGCTCCAGCACCATTTGATAAAAAAGCTATTCTTCCTCACTTGAATTGCCTTTGCCACCGTGTTCTAAGCAGTCATAGGGCATATTTCTGTGGGTCTACTTCTGTGTTTTCTATCCTGTTCCACTGGCCTATATGTCTGTCCATCTACCAATACCACATTGTCTTGATTACTGTGGCTAAATATTATGCATTGATACACGAAATACTGATTACTCTGATTGTATTCATCTTTAAGTTGTTTTACATATTGACTTATATTTTCCTGTCTTAATTGTAGAAAAGGGTTGTGTGTGTGTACCAAAAAAAAATTTGCTTTGATTTTGGTAGGAATTGCCTCAAGTCTATGAGTAAGTCTGGAGAAAGACAATATCATTGCTGTGTGGTGTTTCAATGCATAAACACAGTGTTTTTCTCCATTTATTCAGGTTTTCTTTTATATTTTATTAGCACTGTATTTTTCAGCACCTAGTTGTTCATGTTTTGCTAAGCTTGTTTTAATTTAAATTTCATATATATGATTGATTTTTATGTGTTGACCTTGTGTCTTGTAACACTACCTAGTGATTAACTCACATTTATTTACTCTTAGGATTTTTTTCTTGCAGATTCGTTGGACTTTTTAATGTTGATGGTTATATCATCTGCAAAAAAGGTGTTATTTACTCCATTCTAATCTGTCTGCCTTTCATTTACTTTGTTTACTAAAGTGGCAAAAGTTTTTAGTAGTATGTTTAACAATGGTGAAAGTGAACATCTTTGCCTTGTTTCCCATTTTGAGGGAAAAATATCTACTTTCATACCATTAATTATGATGTTATGCGTATGTTTGTAGTTGCTTCTTTCAAATTGAGATAATTTCCCTCTATTTTTAGCATGAGAGCCTTTATCACGTGTGTGCTTTGGACATTGTAAAAAGTGTTTTGTGAATCAACTAATATGATTGTATGACTTTTTTCTTCTTTTGCTTGTTAATATGGTAGATCATGTTAGCTAATATTAAAATACTGAAACCAAACTCATAAACATGAAGTAAATCTTAGTTACAGTCACATATATAATTGTTTTTATAGCCTGGCATGGTGGTGCATGAGTGTAATACCAGGACTCTGGAGGCTGAGGCAGGAGGATCACTGAGAGTTCAAGGCCAACCTGAGTGACAAAGTGAGTTCAAGGCCAGCCTGAACTGCACAGCAAAACCCTGTCTCAAAAAGACAAACAAAATTGTTTTTGTACATGCCTGGATTTTATAAAGTGTCTTTCTTTTCTTCTTCTTCCTTTTTTTGTCTTTTTGAAACAAAGTTTCACTGTGCAGTTCATCCTGGCCTTGAACTCACTTTGTGGCCGAGGTTGGCCTTGAACTAGCAGTAATCCTCCTGCCTCATGTTCCTGCGTCCTGGGCTGACAGGTGTGTGTCACCATGCTCAGCCATATTCACTAAAATTTCCTTGAGGGTTTTTGAATCTAAGTTTGTGATATGTAAGGGTTTTTGTTTTGTTTTGTTTTTGTACTGCATTGGTCTGGATTTTATATTCTAGTAATTCTGGTCTCATAAATGAGTTGGGAAAGGAAATGATTTTTTAAATATAGGAAGTAACATCATCTGATATCTGAAATGACAGCTCTAAAACAGGATAAATTTAGAGCAAAGGAGGAGGTGACTTTTATAATTTAGATCTTAAATGTCCCCAAAGGCTATGTATTGAAGGCATAGTCCCAGTCTCTAGTGCTATCGGGAAGGACTGGAACATTTACGAGGTGGGCCTAGTGGAAAGAAGGGGTATACCCTTAAATGGGATATTGGGACCCTAATCACTTCTTTCTTTTTGCTTTGAGGTCACCATAAACTAAGTAGCTTCTTCTACCATGTGCTTTCTAACATAATGTACTGCCTTGGTGTAGGCCCCAGAGCAACAGAGCCATCAGATCACAGACTGAAACACCGGAAACATGGAGCCAAAATAAATCTTTTCTCTTTATAAGTTATCTGATTCAGATACTTATCACAGTTACTGAAAGCTAACTAACACGTTGAAGTTAAGGAATCGTATTAGAAATGATTAGGTAAAAGTAAAAGATAGTACCATTATATAAATAGCAGTCAAAGAAATTTTAAAAAACTAGAAGATCCAGGAGGTATATAACTTTGGAACATGTATATTTAAAGAAATGATGGAGAGTAGCTGAACCTTGAGGAATACTAATAGAATAGTTGGTGCATTAGTTATCTATTGCGATATAACACTATTATCGTAAAGTTGATGACTTAAATAGCATATGTTTTTTATCTTGGTGTGTCTGTGGCTGTGTTATTCAGTTTTTCATTGCTATAATAAATATCTGAGACTGGGGAAGTTTACAAAGACAGAAGGATTATTTCTATCTAACTCATAGTTTTGGAGATTCAAGGACAGTGTACTAATATTAGCCTGATTCTGGTGAGAACCTCATCTTTATGGCATCACAGTGGTAGGAGATGATTTTAGAATAAAACATCAATCTCAAAACAGGAATCAGGAGAAACTAGAGTCCAATCCTCTCTTCCAATGGCACATCCCCAGAGATTTATAACCCTACCTCTATGCTTTATGGCTCTACTTCTTTTTCTTTTTTTTTTTTTTTCAGTACCAGCGATTAAAACCAGGGCTTTTGCAGTGAACTACATCCCTAGCCTCTTTCTCTTCACACTGAGCTACATCTCAAGCCTTTCCTACCTTTTATTTTGAGACAGGGTCTTTATAAAGTTTCCCGGGTTGGGCTGGAGCTTGTGATCTCTCTGCCTCAGCCTCCCAGAGTGCTAGGATTATAGGCGTGCACCACCACTCTTGGCTAGGCTTCACTTCTTAAAGCTTCCATATTACCTCCACATCACCAAACTGATGGCCACCCTCTCAACACATGAAAACCTGAGGGGAAAACCACACCCATATCATATTATGTCAGCACTAGCCCCCAAGGTTCATGTCTATTTCACAGAGCAAAATTAATTTATTCTATCCCTTATAGTTCAAAGTATTAACTCTTTCTACCTTGCTCAAAAGTCTAGTTCCAAAATTTTGATGAAATTCAAGGCAAACTCTTTCAACTGTGAGCCAGTGTAAAATCAGAAATAAAGTTCCGTACTGCTGAGATACAATGTGAGACAGGGGTGGAATAAAGATTCCTGTTTCAAAAGGGAAAATGAATGAAGCAGAAAGAATTAATCAGCTCAAAGCAAGACCAAAATCCAGCAGGGAAGACACGAACTGTAAAGCTTCAAGACTGGCATTCTGTCTACACTGGGGGGAAGGGCAAGTCTTCCTCAAGTCCCATGACTCTGGCTTTGCTGGTGGTAGGCCACATGTCGACTCCCTTGAGCTGGTTTGACACACTACCTGCAGCTTTCCCTGCAGGGGCATTTTTCTTCATATTGCTACTTTCTGTACCTTTCTGGGGCCTCTGCTCTAGCTCCACTCCCAAGGCTACACTAAACCTACCTACAGGAGTTTGGACTCTACATCCAACTTCTTCCTGACCTTCCAGGCTTCCTTGGAGGTGTTGGTGGAAATTGCCAGGACTCTGCAGCTCTTACATTTTGCACGCCTGTAGAACCAGCAGCATGCGCACACCACCAGGTTCTGCTTCTTGCATGAATGGAAGCCTGGGCCTGTTCACCCCATAGCTGCAGGGGCTATGGAATACCCTGGCAGAAAACCAGAACCACAAGGTCACCCAGGGCTCAGGCAGTGAGCTATTGAGCTTGTTATTCAGTGTTCCTGAGGCTCACTGAAATGGTCCTGTCCGGGAGGGTTTCCTGGCCTATGGTTGGAGAGAGCCTCCTTCACTGCTGAGGGGTCCTCAAGGCAGTTTTCCAGTTGTCCTGACAGTTCATGTTCCTGCTAATCCTTTCAGTAGGCAGGCAGTTTAGGAGCCTTTCAGGCTTTTTCTTTGCTCTTTGCCTGGCAAATCTGCCATTTGTTTTAGTTGTTTTCCTCTATCTCCTTTAGTTACTGGCCACTTAGGGGCCACTCCGGTGGGTACTAGTGGATCCTTCTTTTGCCACTCCAAAACAAACCATGGAGGCCATTTTTGGTGAAAAGGATTTGTTGAAAGTTAGCTCTGAATAGATGGAGGGGGCCATTTCACTGCAAATCACCCTCTTCCTGTGTCCAGATGTGCAAGAACATTTTATAGTAAGGGAGAGAGAGGAAAGGAGAATACAGGTGGATAGTAGACCACTCCAGCTTTCCTTTAGCCCTCCTGACCCTCTTCTACTCCCTCCTTTCCCTGTGGAAAGGAGGCTGTGGCCCAGCCTCCTGAAGTCCGCACCTGAATATTCTGTCCGTTCTCCTGGGCTCACGAGAGGAGAAGGTGGCAGTTTCTACTGTAGGCTTGAGAAAATTTGGAGAAGCAGGTTGTTTCTAAAGCAGAAACTTCCAATTTACAAGCTTAATTTTGCTCTGCCAGTCACACTTTTACTCCCAAGTCTCACTGTAAATCTGATTGAAAGTGACCAATAACACCCCATGACCCAGCCTGAATATTTTGTTGCTTTGAAATGTCTTTCTTTTTTCTATTAGTGAGGTAGCATCTCATTAAATTGCCCAGGTTGCCCTTGAACTTGTGATCCTCCTGCCTCAGCCTCCCAACTAGGATTCCAATCATAGCTGGTTTGTTGTTGATTTTTTGAACCAAAGAATTGTGTCTATTGTTTTTATTTCTTATTTAGTCTATCATACTAAATTTTGGCTTCCCATAAGATTTTAGGGCACAGACACATACAACCACATTCTCTCCAATGGTGTAGTAATTCTGTCCATTTTTTTTAGTTGAATATAGTAGAATACTCTGCGTCAGCTTTGTGGTCAAGATGACTTATCTTATCTCTAAGATATTCTAGCTCTTCCCAAACTTGCCTTGTTGGTGGTGGAATCCTGTTGCATTCTGATCAAGACCATTTATCTTTATAAACTATTTTAGATCTTTCCAACCTTACTTGGTTATTGGTGGAAACCAGTTTCCTATAACCTGTTGGACTGTTGGCTTCAGTTCTTGATGCCTGTGTGCTGGAAGCTCCCTTCAGTTCCTTGCCTCATGGAATTGCTCAACAGAGCCACCTGTCTTTATCAAAGCTTGCAGACTAGATGCTGCAATACTATATATCATAATCCCAGAGTGGACAGCCTTGACTTTTGCTGATTTCCCATTTGTTTGGTTAGAAATGACAAAGGAGATCTGTGGAAATGTCACATTAACATGACCTTTTGGTGGCCACTGGGAAATCAACCTCAACAAAGTATTTGGTGGAATGAGATAGGAAATGGAGTCCACCTATAAATGCCTAGGCTGGCACCTGCATTTAGTAGAAGCTCAAATAATTGACACAAAAATGGATGAAAGTTAACTGATTGATAAAAATCAACTAAAATTTTAGATGTATAGAGTTCAGAAAAAAATTAGGACTGGTGTTCATCAGCAAAACTAATTGAGAATAATGTCTACGGCATTATAAGAAAACCGTTTCTTCTGAGAGACAAATCAAAAGAAAAAAATCCATTAAAGAAATAAAAAATATCAAATACACATCCAGTTAAAAAGATCTTCTGAAAGTAGGAATTGAATAGTCACAGGATTGTTCATAATTCCCCATCAATTACAAGTAATGCATTGTAATTTCCTGCATAATTCCAAGGAATGAGATGACCATCCCCAATTTCCTAGTAGTAATTTATTTTGGCTGTAATCCACTCTCGTCTAGTGTGCTAAGGTTTGATTGATGTGGATTTGAAGCCATTTGTTAAATTGAATGCAAATTTCTTTCTTACTACATTTGGACTTTCTGTCACAAAAAGAACTTGCAAATGTGTTGCTCCTAACTTTGTTTCTTCAAGTGCCATAAACAATTCAATAATCATTAAGATTCTTGTGACTGCTGTCAGGGGCTTAAGCATATACAGCTGTAGAGTAACAGGCACATGAGCCATACCTGACATTGGTTAGGTTGAGTTGCGTCTCAGTTCATCAAATCAACCAATATTTAGTGAGTGTTTGCATGTGCATTGCGCTGGAGCAGCACAGAGTAAATTTTTCTTCAATTTCCTAATACTGTCCTCTCATCTGGAGCGTGTTTAAGTTTGATTCAGGGAAACTTGGCAGGAAAAATAGGATTTTATATAAAGCTCCAGGTCAATTTGCATGCATCTACAACACGGTTCTTCAGGGTGCGCCTCAGAGAATGATTTGCAATCTCTTAAAAAAATCAAAGCAAATAAAGCTCACCACATGATATGTGCTATAAAGCAGGTATCTAGAGATAATTCATATTTCTACTACAAGTCTGCATAAAATCATAGACATCTGGATTCTGTAGCACATTATCTGCTGAGTTTTTAATGTGAATAATTTTATTTTTAATAATGAAGATAGCATGAAATAATTGATAGGATTGTGGAGCTCAGAAAGAAGTAGTCTCATGGTTCTGTATCTAAGTAGAGGGATGTAGTAACCCTGAAGACTGGATTATATGTGTTCCAGGATGTTCTTGACAAACAATAGGCATTTAATAATATTTCATGAATGAATGAATACATGGAAGTGCGTAAAGTTTTGTGATCAGATGTGGGAAACCTTTTTTAGACACATCTTAAGAATTTATCAATGTAATCCTGACCTAATCTAATTAGGCACAGACTTGTGAAATCTGCATACTGACAGAACTTCTAACAAAACTTGTCCCAAGGTACTGGAAAGACCAAGGAAAGAGCAAACTGCAATAAGTCCTTACTTGATTGTTTGAATATATAGCATATAAATCATGCTCTTGTTTTAAGGAAGGAAGGAAAAAGAGGGAAAGCAGGAAGCAAAAAGAAGAAGGGAGGGAAGGTAGAGGGAAGAAGGAAGGAGGGAGGGAGGATGGGAAGGGGAGGGGAGGAAGGAAGGAAGGAAGGGAAGACAATGAGTTTAAAGTAGCTGTCCTGGCTCTTTTCTAGTTGTCCTGAACAATAAACGACCTGTGACTTCAGACTTCTCTTAACTGATGTGGCTGGATCCAAGTTTAGTGTTAATGCGGAGGGAGGCAGCACCGCAGGGTCTCCAAGTTCTGGCTTCTGTGGAAAGCTAGCACCAAAAACAGACTGCAGTATGCCTGAGAATCTATTGCATTTCATTTGAAAAGGTCAACTTCTCACATGTGTCTACAGAAGAAGGCGTAACAAAGGGAGTTCTATTTTAATTTAGCCCATGATATGTAACTAACAGGCCGCTCAGGCACTGGCCCACATTTCCGTGACATAATATGGTGGAGTACTTGTGCCTTCTTCTTTCTTCTTGATTCAATTCTTGGAAACATTTTCTCCTCAATAAAGTCCATCCTTTCATGCATGCTGATGTATATTTTAGTGTTTGTCCTGACAACTGGTGATTAACAAGTGGGTCCAATATACTCTTCTCTGTATCCTCTTTCACCCTCTGTCGAATGGCCTCTTCTCTTCTGAGGTGGTTTGTACACTGATGGATTTTTTTATCTTCCCTCCTTTTCTTAATGTTCTGCTGTAAGAGTGCTTCTACTCCTTGCCATCTCTTGAAGAACTCACACTGAGTTTATCAATGACCAAAATATACTTGGGTTCTGCAATTAAATAAATAACAAGGTTTATGAATTAGAAAGCTTGTAATATTAGCATTTTACAGATCCATTTTATGTTGATGCCTAAGGTGGTGTGCTTAGTTAAGCAACAGATGACTATGAAGCTTTATATAGCTCATTAAATAAAATTTAACTGATGTCATGATTTCTTTCAAATAAAATGATCAAAATCTCCTGTATACACTAGATAGATCTTGAAATATAACCAGATACTATCAAATGTGTTATAATTTAGGAAGCTGCAGCTGTTTTATTCTTCAGCTGATGAAATGGCCCTTTCTATAGTATTTGACTATGTACCTGATTAAACTTATTCACATAAGTCTTTATTCTCATATTTAAAATGCTACACAGTATTGGAAATTACTTATAATCAATGGCATTGGTGTATAATCAGAATAAAAAAAGAGCTTCATATTTTATCTTTACCTTTAGCCACTGGATCAAAGTTCATTATTAAGGACTTTTTTGTCTTGCGCATCTTCTCTCCTTCTGAGAGAAAATTTTGATCTGGTGGCTAAAGGTAAATATAAAACATGAAACTACTTATCTTTATGTTTCAAGTATACTTTCTACAACATGACTTAAATCATTTAAATCTTAAACTTCAGGGCTCATGTAACATATTCGCATTTTTGCCACTTTCATATTTTAACTCCATTATTAATTTCGTATACCAAATCACTTTTGTTTTGCTTCTTAACAAATAATATCCTTGAAACCAAAAGTCTTACTAATTATTTTTCTAAATCATATTCAATTACAACATGACTGTTGTATTATACAATGTTTGTTAAGGTGTAAATTAAAATAATTCCATGAAATTTCAATCATAAGTTAATTACCCTTTTGTAAAATAGGTAATGAAATCATTGCCGTACACCCCATATATACCCCATCCCCGTATATCCCCATTTATACCCCGTGTATACGTGCATGCATGCACACCCCCACACAGTAATGTATGTGTGTAATACACCTTCCCTTGATAATTTATTTTTTGTGTAATACTTCAGTTTGGGTTTTATGTAGGAACGTGAATTAAGGTAACCACCTTCAATTCAAAACCATGAAAATATAATGATATTGATGTTAAAGGACTTGATTTATAAAAAGGTTGTTTTTTTAAACAGCATTTAGCAAATGAAAATTAGCACCCCTTTTGCAATTGCAATCACTAATTTGCAATTTGCTAAAGAATTAGTACTTTTGCCAGCAGGTGTTAATTTGTAACTAAAATGAAAATTCATGAGATCCTTGTGCTACGTACAAAGTCTTTAATTTCTATCCCCGAAATCTTTTCATGAAATGAGCTTTCATAAAATGTATGGCATTCACAAGTTTGTGGGAGTAAATTCCTGCTTTTATGAATTCTGAACTGGAGTTTATAATGTTTTAATTTACTATGCAGTCATTATGATATTTGTGTGAAAGAGAAACATCGACCTTCAGGGACAAATCAAGCTTGATCTCTCCTTTAAGTTAAAGGCATGAAGTACCAGACTCTGAAAGACAAGTACTGCATATTTCCTTTTTTGGGGGGGTGGATGTCAGGAATTGAATTCAAGACCTTATGTTTTCTGCGCCACTGAGCTAAATCCCGACCCCTACATTTTCTTTTATAAATGGAAAATAAAAGAAAATAATTGATGATCTGAAAGTGGAAGGACTAATAGGAAAGGGGAAGGAGATAGGGTAATGAGGAGGTGAGAGTAATAGGGAGGGTAAATTTGAAGAAAGCTTGATTTGTGCATGTATGGAAATGTCACAGGGAAACCCATTAATCTGTATAATTAATAGAAGTTAATCATTTTGTTATAAATGTTACTGGGCTAGGCATTGACAATACATGAATCCAATGATCTTGGACTGGTCAGGGTCTATGAATACCTCTTAGCTTTTACAGTAGCTATAATGTTCTGTGGCCATTGATTCCATCATGCGGTGGTTGTTGAATGGAAGGATTGGAGTAATGTTTTATTCAGTATAGGATGTAGTAGAATATGCACAGCATGCTGATATAACAGTTTTCCACAGTAAAATAAAGTTCTCTTGGGTTAGGCTTAGGAAGCTGATACTTTTGTTCAGAATACTGCAAATTAGAAAATGTGTAAAATGATTGATAGTCTTTTGTGAAATTTGGGTTTCCTACTTGAAATATGTTGGCCTGTGTGTTCATTTCTATTATCTCTCCCTTACTTCCTCTACCTTATCTATACCTCTCAAAGCCTTTTCAGATAAGGTGGTTAGAGTGAATTCACCAATGACATGCCAGCCTTCTGAGTAAATATAGGAATCCTATGTGTTCAGTTTCATAGGATGAGCCTTGAAAATACTCATTGAACAAATTGTGGAACTTGAAAATATTTTGCTTATGAGGAAACCCCATTTTTAAACTTTGGGGAATATAAATGGTGTGAATAAAAAATACGGCAAATGCTTAAATTAAACAAAATCATGATAGTAAAAGGCAACTGCCATTAGTCCCTCTTAACATACTTCCCTCCTTTGAAACACACTCATTCCATCATTCTTGCCCCTTTCTGAAGCAGTTTTGAAAGTCCTCTTTATGGAGTGTCTTCAGTTGCACTGTTGTGGCTGTCTCAGTGGCCTGAACTGATTCAAAACATTCACCTTTCATGATCATTTTGACTTTGGGAGAGCACCAGAGGTCACACGGTGCCAGATTCAGTAAACAAGGTGAATGAGGACACAGCTGCCATGTTTTGATGAACTCGTTTTCATTTCGGATGGTACTTGACCCCAGCATTCACTGACTTTTTGATCACACCTTGTAAAGACACTCACAAGAGGATTTATAGAATTGTTTCAGAAAGTAGCAAGAATGTCGGGGTGAGTGTTCAAAGTGAGGGAGGATATTTTGAGAGGGACTAATGTGTCTTTAAAACATTCCTTGTTGGGGCTGGGGATTTAGCTCAGTGGCAAAGCGGCTGCCTGGCAAGCGCAAGGTCATGAGTTCGGTTCCCAGTACCGGAGAAAAAAACGAAAAAAAAAAAAAACAAAAAACATTCCTTGTATACGTCAAGCAGGCTTTGTATTATCATACATTAATTATATTGTTTAAACATTTGTGATATTATTGTGTAAGTAGCTGGTAGGCTTTTTTTTTTCCAAAAGCCCAACTGTAAGAATATGTATATCATGACACCAGTTGGAAACCGAAGTTCAGGAAATACAGGCCATTACTCAGATGCTCTTTATTTTTTTTTTTTTTTTCATTTTAAAAACAAAAGAAGGAAAACAACAGACAACCATTTACAAAATAGAAAAAGAACACTACAATTAATGTTACATAACTTTCTGTTTATGATGTGAAGTAGCAGACAAAGTTTATATTAAACTTGCTGATTTCCTGATCTTGCACATTTACTTTCATAAAAAGAATGTTTTTACCAATAGATTACCTTGCTACCTTTGTTGAAATCAATTGTTCCACGGATAGCAATGTATAATTTTCTTGAATACTTTAGCTTTACTATAAATCTTCAATAATGTGATACATGATAGTATGAATGTTATATTTCCTAGGAACATTTTGGTCATACTTTGTATGCAAATTGATTTCCATTTACATTTTATAATCAACTGATAAAATTTACTCAAAACAACAGGGAAGTTTAACTCCCCTTGTTTTGAACTTACAGAAAAATTTAGGAAAAATTGTTATATAAGAAGTGTTGAAAGTAACAACTGGGATGAGGGAAAGAAAAAAAAGAAAGAAGGAAGGCAAAACATAAATATATATATGAATCGCTGCAATGACTGTATTGCTGTTGTCTGATGGTGTATTGAAATGAACAGTTAATGCTCACAATTTTTTATGTTCTGATCGACTTTGCATGCTTGTGTCTGGTGGTCTGAGCAACTGATTTGAAGGTAACAATATGTAATGGAATTACAGTGGTGAACTCCTACCATCTTGTCTAGTGAAACTCTGTATTATCTCTAATGTTTTATCGAAGAATTATTTTCTTATTCTCTTTAATGGTTTGAGCAAGCTCTCATTCTTACATCTGATAATCTGAGCAATGTAGTTGAGGATAGCGATATGCAATGTAACAACCACTGTTGATTTGTATTGATTTGTCTTGAGACCCTGTGTCACTCTGAATGCTCTTGCTTTGATTTGTTTATGTTCATGATACTGGTATGCTGCTACTGTTCTATTTTTTTGTTTGTTTCTCATGTACTACTCTCTTTAAAATTACAAAAAAGGAAAAAAAAGAAGTGTTGAACCTTTCAATTTTAGTTTATAATGTACTATTTGACTTTGTAAAATAAACCAGTATTTGGGAAAAAATGTTTAGATTTACAGTACAAAGTCCCCATATATGCCTCATCTAGTTTCACTCTCCTCTTGATGTTATTGTCTTACATTACTGTGATACATTATTAAGAACTAAGAAATCTGTATTAACATATTCCTATTAAGTCCTTTTTCTATTTCAGGTTCCTATCCAAAGTATGTTTCTTCTCTCCTTCAAACTCTGAAAGTTTCTCAGTTTTTCTTTATTTTTCATTAGCATCATAGTGTAAGGCATATTAAGAAGTTATCGTTTTTGACTGTACTGAATTTGGAATGCTGTAATGATTTCTGTTCTCAAAATTAGACTAAGATATTGAGTTCCAGAAAAAATGCCACAGATATGTTGCCCTTACCATCATATCATTTCAGGGTACATGATAGGTACATTGACATGACTGATACTTTTAGCGTTGATCATTTGGTTAAGGTAGTGTTTTTCAGATATGTATACTGAAAAGCTATTGTAGTTTTCCCTTTTAAAGTGTATCATTTGAAAGTGTGCTACAAAGTAAGGTCCTTGTTCAAAGGTTAGTGATGGTGGGGGAAAATCAAGTCTGCTTCTTGAAGCAATGCTATGTACATATATTATTTAGAAATATTGTATAAAGAATATTTGTATATTTTGATTATTTAATAATTCATTTGTATCACTTTAAACTCAGATATATTCATTTCAGGTTTTCATATTATGCATTATAGGCTGGGACACGATGGTGCACGTCTGTAATCCTAGCACTTGGGAGGCTGAGGCAGGAGGATCGTTGTGAGTTTGAGACCAGCCTGAGCTACAATGAACTCAAGGTCAGCCTGAGCCACATAGCGAGACCCTGTCTCAAAAAGACCAAAAAATGTATTATGCATTATTAAATATTACTCATTCTTTTGCTGTAGTTGTTCTAGATTTGGCTATTAGGAGCTATTTCAGTTTCACTCCTGTGTCTGAAACATGTCCTTTGTTTTGGTATTCTTTATAACTTTTGGATACACAATGGTCCAGACTTAATAATTTGCTTCCCCAGCTCTAGATTTAACAATATAGTCAAGAAGACCTGGTACTTTTTGTTGAAGATCAAGGGTCCACCCAAGGTGGATATGAGCTTTCACCTACTCCTAAGATCAATGCGGCAGTGTGAGGTGGAGGGGGCGAGGCTTACTGGGGACTCTGGTTTGCTCCTCTCCTTAGGGCACTGAGGCCCAGTAGGGAGCTAAGCTTTCCCCTCACCAAATAGCAGCTTCTCTCTAGTGCAAGTAGGGCCTGATTGGGAGCTGATCATACACTCCCACTTGGAGGTAATGAGGCCATGCCTGTCTGCGCATCGCTTTTGCTGGGTTAATGTCCGTGGAGCTAGGTGAGGGGGAGCTGTACTTCTACCCCATGTGTCTTCAAATTGGTAGTGTAAGTCAGTGCCCCACTTTTGCTAGCTCATTGTCAGCAGGACCCTGTTGGAATCTGAAAGTACATATCCACCGGGCCCTCAGTGGAGGTACTGGTTCCCTTAAAAAAGAATTAAATAGGATATAGCGTCTCATCATATCCCAAATGGCCAAGATTTTAGAGAAAATCACTTACCATGCCATGAACCAGGAAAATAACTGCATAAATAAGAAAAGACAATGAAAAACATTGATCAGACTCCAACACTGAGATGGATTTTACAGAATGTCTTATTATTGTGTATCTGACATTATTGTGTATTCTTTAAAGCTTACTTTGTGCCACCTACTCATTGTTGCTTGACTCAACAGTTTTGATTAGTAATTCTTTATATTGGATATGTCCTGTGCAAATGACTATCTCGTTCTTTTCTCTGATAGGGTGCTGAAATCCATAGATGTAGAAGCATTTGTATGTTTTGGGCTTCTCTGACCAATAAGGTTCAGCTACTGCTTATATACCAGACTATGGTATATTAACTTCTTTGAAGTTAATGCAAAAGAGGAGACGGGAAGAGAAGAAATAGCATGTGGGCTGATGGCTCACAAATAGAGGTATTTGTTTTATTATAGAGCATTTGGTTGTCATCGGAGTGACTTAAATTATAAATTTTACAGTCTTGTGTAGGAACATAGGCAGCATCGTTTAATCTCTGCTAGGGTAATCATCTTTAAGCAAATTAGTGGTTATCGCAAACGGGGTTTTGGTGTTCTTGCAAATAGCGACAGGTTTCACCCTTACTTCAAATACTGATGAAGATTTTGGCTGCAGCTAAAAGGAGGGAGTTTTTCCACTTTGTCTGTTGACATTACTGTCCATGTACAATCTGTGTCTACTGCATATGATGTCTTCTCCCTTCCTTCTTAACCTCCAAGAGTTTCACTAGATGGAAAATCTCACTATTCCAGATATGTATAGGCAATAACAGTGACACCACTGCAGATCATTCTAATATTTAATTGTATGTTTATTTATGTTTCTGAACAAAAGAGAGACAGACAGACACCTCGTATGCATGCGTGTAACTGCTTTGGAATTTGTAGGAATTCTTGTTGAAGGTTGAGGTTGATTCATATAGCTGTTTCAGAAGAATCTGACCCATGAGAGATATGTGGAGAAGTGTAATACTGTTGGTATACTCATTTAAGTACATTTGTAGTACAACTTTGAAGTAGGAGTACTATGCCGTAAGAAATAATGAACTTTAACTGCGGAATATTGCTTTTAGACGTTGTCATGCACTAAGATACCTTTGAAATGAACTCAGTTTGTTTGAAAGTACGTCCTGAAAACAACTTTAAAATTTTTTTTAAAGCACTCACTGAACAAAGGAACCCATTTTAAATATGGATAAGAATGTTTTAGAGACATTTAGAGCTTTCTACATAGTGGGCTTTGTGATTTATTGTTTGAATGTCACAAGCATTTAAGTGTTGCACGTGAATATTTAAGAACGAGAGCAAATGAGCATAGAGGGAAGGGATAGAGAAAGGACTTCTCATGAGTGAGAGAGCCAGTGCGAATGTGTGTTTAGGGAAACGCTATCTCCTTCCACACTGACATGAAGATCTTAAACCTCAACTGAGAAGTATGACAGATACAGTCGTTATTGCAGGCAGCATTGTGGAACGTTCAAAAGTGAAAGCTAGTCTCAATGATGGGATTGGGAGGTTAGGGTAGATAACCTTTAATGAACAAAGACAAGGAGACCAGCCTGTCCAGAAACATGGACATCTGTGAATGTATTACTTTGGTTTTTTTCACCCCTTTTCTAAGTCTCTAGCGTAGCCAAGCCCCCAAATCTGTTATACATTTGGGTGCAACCCCAAATTGCCTACTTCAAAAAACTCTGAATTGTCACTTTCCTGCCTAAAAACAAACCCAAAAGGACAGCGCTCTTTTCTCTTTGTTCTGCAAACGGGAGCTCCCTGTCTGTCCCATTATCCTTTTTCTCTATTCTTTTCTTCTCTTGTCTTTTTTCTTTCTTTTCCTTTTAATTCTCCATTCTTTTCCCTTTCTCTTCCTTTCCTTTTCTCTTTCCTTCTTCCTTTTTCTTTCATCCCTTCCCCTCTTCTCTCTGCCCTGTGTCTCTCTGATGAGGATTGAACCAAGGGTCTCTCACACATTAGGTATGCTCTAGGACACTTAGCTACATCCCTGGACCCCCATTATACTTCCTTAGAGCTGACTGCAAAGCACAGTGGAAGTAGAGAAGAGAATTCACTGCAAGACCATCAGGGATGAAAGAGCCATGGAGATTTTGCTCATTAAAAACTTCTTGCCATAGATGAAATCCTTGGGTCATAGATGGCTCAGATATATTTACTGGAGATGGGAAAAGTCTAACCATTTTGTCAGATGAGAACTTAACACACTCATTGCCTTACTGAAAAGAAGGAAAGGAAAGGAAAGGAAAGGAAAGGAAAGGAAAGGAAAGGAAAGGAAAGGAAAGGAAAGGAAGGGAAAGGAAGGAAAAGGAAAGAAAGGAAAAGGAAAGAAAAGAAAAATAGAAAAGGAAAGGAAAGGAAAGGAAAGGAAAAGAAAAGAAAAAAGACTTATAAAAGTCCAGTGTAACTGTTCCTTCCCTGAGCCTTTCTTTCTCTAGAGATGTGTTTCTGAATTTGCTTTCCTTCCTCTCTTTGCAGGATTTACATAACATAACTCCTATTTTCTTTGGTTATGACTGGTTTGTGGTCTCCTGTCTCCTACACATGCTCTTTTCCATCTCCTATCAGGTTCATGTTGTCATTGGGCAGTCAAAGCGCTGGGATCCTGTGTCACAGAATGGAAAAGTGGGAAAATATATTCTCAATGCCCATACTTCTGGTCAAGGACTGAGTGAATCTAGAGCTGAGAGGAGAAAAAGAAAATCTCTTTTAGATTTAAAATCATATCTCTCTCCTGGAGTTCAGCAGTCAAATTGCAAATGTGCAGTTTTCTTTTGGGAGATACAAGTAATGAAATATCTGCCCTCACAGTATTTATAGCCGTTAGCTGAGTTCCTTTCCATCCTAAGAAATTTATTGTATTTTCACTAATTTTATGTGAATTTAGAGATGAAGGTATATGGGGGTGCCGGGAGGTGTGAGAGTGTGTTGGAATTATTTTATTTTTTCTGCTTTGTTTAGAGTGTGATGGTTTTACTTCAGGGCAAAGCAAATATTTTCCATGCTTAGTTCATAATAATCTGAAGCACGGTAAGTTACAGAGGATGCAAATATTGCATAATTGAGGAGAAAAACAAGAAGAGATTTATTTTTTTCTACTTATGAAAACTATCCAAATATACATAGAAGTGAACTTTACTCAGGAGAGATAGTAGTTAGAGGGTGATCATGTAGGTAATGCCATATTCCTATGAATAATGATGAGTGTAATACCATAACTTAGGGGAATCGAGCAATTGTAAATGACCTACACTGTTACAGAGAATATTGGGCAAAGAAGCCACGTTCAGCCCTATTGTGTGCAGTGCACTACTTGGAAAGGTGCCACTTACATATATATGTTATGAAGTGCACCTTCCTGAGTAGAGTAATGTCCTACAAGTTCAACTTTTGGGCTGTTGAAGTTCTTTGACCCTTTATTCTAAGGAAGTTTGACTACAGAGAGGAAAGTTTGCCCTGGAGTATAGCCTTACCTAAATTATGCTCAGAAAAACTTCCTGATTTATATAATGCTAACATTCTGTTTTCGTTGACAGTGTGGTGGTAGGAGAAGAGGGAGGGATGAATTAGACAGACAGATTACAGTCAAGCTTTCTGATAACAAAACTCACCGGGGCTTCAGTACTGACAAGAAACTTAGACCTCCTCTGCTATGATTTATTCTTCCTCCCAAGAGAAATGGAGGTGAAAGTGATGTTTCTTCATTTTGGGTAAGCAGCACAGAAAGAAGTAGTGCATTAAGTGTCCAGTGGGCCTCAAGACAGTCAACTGGGAAGAGGAGTAAGGAGATTCAAAATGCTGACACTTGGCGTCTTCTCGAAAATACTAGTTCTTTTGAGGCAAAACATGTGGCTTCCTGCAGCTATAAATACAGGCTACATATTTTTCTATAAAAGAAGGAAGATTTCAAAACTTTTAGGCATTGAGATAATTTCCTTTGCCTCATATTCATTTTGTTTCAGTGAAAACGTATGAACTAGATAAAGTGTTTCTCAAACTTTCTTACTTCCCTAATTAAAAGACCTTTAAACCCCTAGTTGTAAGTTCTAGAACAAACCCTAGTTTGAGAATTTTCTTACTTGAACTTTCTTCCAGCATCTTTGGGCTAATGCTTGATCTTTTAATTTTTAGAGACATATAGTTCCACATTTTAATTTATATACAGTACAGCATCATTTCTTTGAATACTTCTGTGAGTTTAAATGAATGAAATTTGTATAACAATGATGAAATTAAAAATAAAATTAATACCGCTAGATATTTTAATAAAGCTTACTAGACTTTTTGGAGTCATATTTTTTCTTAGACTCCAGAATCTCAAATGAATTCACCATCTTTTTCTCTATATGTTTACTGTAACATATTCAGTATTTCCAAGGACTATACAGCTACCTAATAGCATGTACCCTGGATGGAAAATCCAAAAGTATGCTTAAAACAAACCTGTTCCAGGAAAACTCAGAAAACCCATGTGCTAAGATGTATATCAAGGCATCCATAGCTCCTAAGTTCCTATCTGTCTGATAGGTCACCTCTCATAAGTAAAGTGGGCTCCATGTTATGTCAGCGTCTAAGGAAAAAGAAAGATTTCTACTCTGTTCATGCCAGCAACCACTGGTTATTTTCTGTCTCTTTGCTTTAAGAATCGTGAGTGTTTTCACTGTTTACGCTGTGATTCAGTAGTCAGGGTGAGTAACTCAGGTATTTGAGTGATAGGTTTGTATTGAGTGGAATGTATTTTCTGGATACTGTTTGAGCCAGGGAATGCAAACTGCTCATTAATGCTTTATTACAACAGTGGGGAAAGGAACCAGGAAATGCAGAAAAGGATGTGCCTTCCATTAGCAATACAACCTAGGAAGGAGGTGCAGAGGTTTTAACCCCTAAATGTTCTATGTGAAAATTCCAGTGAATGAATAGACAATACCCAGGGAAGAACAGATGAGGAAAAAAAAATAGTGGGATGATTTTTGCAAATTCCCTTTGGATTGATTTCAGTGACCATTCACATCCTGAAAACATTCAGTGGTCATATCAAAGGCCCACAAGCAGGTGTTTAGGAAGCACTGTCATCCTTAGACACGCTGTGTTCAGTACACTACTCCAGAGACCGGCGATCATGTATAATTAAATATGATCGACGTCTCATGGAGTGGCGTAATACATGGCACATATCACCTAGAAGATGATGCTGTGGGAGCTTTGGGGGTGATTCGTTGCATGAAGAATACAGAAATGCCAGCCTTCTTCACACCTAGTGCTGGTTTCCCTCGAGAGAAATCTCTTGTTCTCTTTCAGAAGCAAGTCCTAGGAACTGAGGATCTGACGGGGGGGCGGGGACAAAACCAGAAAAACAAAGAAACAAGAACCCGATATTTCTTTTGTGATTCCCATCCCTTTTCTCAAGTTGGTTGACAAAGCAGAAGTAAGATTTTCACTGTGGTCGTGATGATTTTGCTGCCTAAGGAGTATTTTTCTTTTTGGTAGAAACTTTTCCCTACACCATCCCTCTGATCCTTTAATGTGTTCTCCCCGTAAGTCTCCTATGCTTCTTTGCAGACCTCCTTCAAACTTATACAGACACAGCCTTGCTTCTCAATTCTTTACCCTGCCGAAGCTCAAGCTTTTATGCTCTCCAGTATTAAATCCTTTCTTTCTTCATGGGTCTAAAGGGTCATTCTTTTCAAAACATCTTTGAGTCCTTTGTAATTTATCAGTTTCTTATGGTTGGTACATAGTAACCCCAAAATTTTACTTCTTGATATGTTTTTGCGAAAGTTAGGTATCTTGAATTTAGGGGCAGACAAGGGAGTTGTAAATGATACATATTGTACACGTTGATGCCACGAGCTGGTGTGAAAAGGTGTCTGAGGAGCAAGGCACAATTTTTCCTTGTTTGTGTTGACCAGAAAGAGATAAAGTAGTTCCTCTGTTCTTTAATCCTGACCAGGGATTGAGTTGGAAATGGCACTTTGTGGTATTTTTCTTGTGTTGATAAGCACATAGATGGGCATATGTCAATTCTTTGCAAAAGTTTACCTACTAGGAGGGGAGAAATTGCTAGCAGTCTTGTCTCTTACCGTCATAGCTTCCATACAAACTCTACTGACCCCACGGCTTCTTTGTGGTTAGGTTTTGCATCTTTTCTTTCATTTTCTGTCTTCTGTCTTTTTGATCTGGATTTTGAAGACACTGAGTTTATTAGCTGACTTATGGATGGAGTTTGCGTGAAAATTATATATGTGCTTCCTTTCATTTCTGTCAATGGTTATTTGTCCGTTGTTGATTTGTCTGATCTTTGAAACAACTAGGATATATAACAGCACCATGCCCTCAATTTCAGAGTAATAGAAAAAGAATTCTATTTCATAGACATTGGTCCTGAGAAATAGACATTTAAAATTAATAAAACTCTCCTTCTATGGTCCACTATTTCATGAATATTTAAACTGTACATAGTTTTGTATTTATGGGTACATGGCACAGGTGAATGTCCCCCAAACTTCCTCACTGTTGCGCACTGCTCTTTTCAACCTTTCTAATTAGTCTTCCAAATCATATACGTGCACAAAATGTTGCTCTTTGGTCCAGCTCTTTTCATCTAAAAATGTATTTAAAATTCATTCATATTTTATGTGGATCGTTATTCTTTTACTTTTTCTTGCTAAGTAGTATTACACTGAAATGTGAAGTAAATATAGCTCATTTCCAGTTGTTGCTGACTATGCATAAAGCTGCTGTAAGCTTTGCATGCAGATATATGTAGGAAGATGAGTTTCATTTCACTTCTACGAAAGGCTCTTTTAGCTATGTGCTACTGAGAATCAAACCCAGAGCCTCATGCATGTGAGGCAAGCATTTTACCACTGAGTGGTACATTTAGCCAATATATAAGTGGCTACAATGACATTGCTAGGTCTGTGGAAATGTTATGTGTAAATTTGTAAGAAACTAAAATAAAATTTTGATTTTTCAGAATTGCTTTGTCATGCTGGGTTTCTCTGAGCAATGCACCAAATATCCAGTTGCCCAAATCATCATTAACACTTGGCCTATTCAAATCTAGTGTTAATCCCCCAGTAATTTCATTATTTCAACTTTTGACCTATGTTATATCTTTTGTCTCTCACAGAATTCCAGCCTCATCTAATTTACTTACCACCACATGTACATTGTTTTTGGAAGCATTTTAGACCTCACTTTCTCCACATACTCTTACAAATAAAGACATAGTATTTAGGAAAGACTTTAATATTGTCTGCTATTGAGGCCTGTCTCACATCCTAGTGAAATTCTTACAATCACTGATCTGGAGAGGCCATGAAAGGCAGTGATCTGTTACTGCCACAACTCCCTGCCTGTTGAGGATGGCACATATCATGAAAGCTGATCATGTCCTCAGGAGTTGGATGCACAGTAGAACTGGCACTTTATCACACAAGGCTGAGTGTTCAAAGAGTGCCCTATATTCCTGCCTTCTGTGAAACATTAAGTTTTTTAGTGCCAAGTGAATGAGAAGCACTGGAGGCGTTTAAATTCCTTGACTACACATTTATTTTTGATTGGAAAATAGTGGAAAAGAAATTCAGGGTGTAGGTCATTAGCACAACATTCTCACTCCACCCTCTGGGATCCAGTCACCACATTTGTGCACATGTAATTTGATGTTCAAGATTTAGCTTTTCCATGGATTTACACACAATGTGTAGGAAATTTTAGAGGAGAAAAACAAAGTAGTATACTCTAAATAAACTATTTAGAAAGACCCAAAAATCAAGGAAGTGAAACTGCACAGGCATCTTAAGATCCCCCGTATACTTTGCATTTGTTTCCATTCTTCTAAAGAAGTGAAATGAGTTTGTTATATCCAAGGGTTTCAAGAAGTAGAGTGACCTCTACTTTATTATTTCCTGAATCCACTGATCAGTCACCAGTTCTTTAGTGGAGGATTCTGTGTGATTTTCTTCTTAAGCTGTGTTCAGGAGTAAAAGTGAGTAACATAGGCAGATGAACTCAGGCATTTGTATGACAAACAATGAAAAATTGGTAAGATAAAGTGTAATTCCCTGTTGGCTACTAAATCTAGGAGTTAACTTACTAATGCTTTTTCCATAACCATGAGAAAAGGAACCAGATAAGGCATCCAAAGGTATTTCTCCCATGAAAAGGAGAATACAGCAGGCCAGGTGTGGTGGCACACGCCTGTAATCCCACCACTTGGGAAGCTGAGGTAGGAGAATCACTGTGAGTTGAAGGCCAGCCTGGACTATGTAAAGACTTCACAACCTGAGCCACACAGTGAGACCCTGTCTTAAAATACACACACACACACATATATATATATATATATATATATATATATATATATTACATATTTACATATATATAAAGATGCAGGGAAGACCTAATAAAACAGATCTGAAACCTGTTACCTGAAAACAAAAGAAAAAAACAAGGAATTAATAAAAGCTACTACTTCAAAATTAAAGTGAACAATATTTGAGAAAGAATGAGTACAGATCAAAGTGGGAGATATTTTCCAAATATTTTCTGAGCAAATACAAGTCACCAGTCACAGACTGAGAACATCTGAGCAATTATTTGCATAATGAGTGACTGTTTAGGCAGTGGTGTTCCTTCTGAATGCTGTGTGTGGTACCCTACTCCAGAAAATCTTGCTCCTTTATGATTAAATATGATTGAGACATCTGTGAGGGATGAAACATTAGGGGTACAACATATGCAATGGCAACAGAGGTGCATTGATTGCATGCAGAATAATGCTTTCTCTAGAGCACACATCCTGCAAAAGCTGCTCCTGTACTGGGCTAGGTTAGGGAGCTTTCTAGAACAATTCTCTGAAGTAGGACCTAGGACTAAAGTTCCTATGTAAAAGCCTTCTTTGAGTTCTTTTGGGATTCATGTCTCTTTTTAAAAGTTGCCTCATAAAATGGGAAAAAGATTTCTGTCATAGCCACGGTGTTCCTTTTCACTGCGCAGTGCGTTTTGTTTTCCTATAACTTATAGTGTACTCTAAACTCCAAGCATCAAAATATCATCACCTATTCACTTCTGACACATTTTTAGGGCTTCTCTTTCAGGCCTTCTTAAAGAGCCTTTTGAATCTCAGACCTGCAAAGTTCATAAACCAAAGTGTGTTACTCTCAGGTTTGGAGAGTTCGTCTCTTTTTTCATCTGCTTGGTATGTACCTATTCTACTATAAATAGTATGTTCTTTAAGTAATAACTTATTTGAGTGTGTGGGTGGTGTTACTAATTGTACTATTCATATGCTGTTAATATTTTTAAGGTATTTTTGTGTCAGAATTTTCTTATACTGTTCCTATCTAATGTACAGCAAAACCGAGAGGAGAAGTGGGTATATAGCAGTATAGGGCAGAGAGAGAAGAGTGCAAAGAGGAGAGAATGAAAGATACAGAGGGAGAGAGAGAGAGAGAGAGAGAGAGAGAGAGAGAGAGAGAGAG
>NW_004955498.1:5470-24010 GCF_000276665.1 Chinchilla lanigera | reverse complement strand
GAGATCATATTCTCACCACAGCTTGAACTTTTTTCTGGGCATGGAACTAATGGGCTTCAGATTTGCCTTCCTGGGTTTCCATTTTCTTTTTCCCTGTTGGTTTCTATCCTGCTCTTCCTGTGTGGAAGCTGATTTGATCATCACAGTGCTACAGGTCAAGCCTAATTGGTGGTGAATTACTAGGAGTGTGACCTGGAAGGGTATGTCTTATGCCTCCTTGGATCTTCTCTTTCATCTCTGCTTCTTAGCAGCCAGGGGATGAGCAGCTTGCCTCTGGACATTTCACCGTGTGGTTTCTGGTTTGGAGCTGGCCAATCACAAACTGAAGCTTTTGAAACAGGGAGCCAAATAAACCTCTCCTTCTGTAACTGTGGATGTCAGTTATTGTATTTTAGCAAGATAAAAGTGACTAAGACAGATATTGGTACCAACAGTGAGGATGTTGCCATAAACACACCATCCATGTGGTTCAGAAGCCCTTGGAACTGGCTTCTAGGAGGAGTTAAGAGAGTTGTGAAATGCCTCTATAGAACAAGCCTAACAATGTTGTAAGCCACTCTAGGTAGGAACTTCTCATCAGAAGTCACCAGCTAATAGAAATAAATATGGTAAATGCTTGGCTCATGTGATTTCATTTGAAAAAAAGAACTTCCAGGTCATTTGGACTTGATACCATGTGTGTTACCTTGCACTAGAAAATTTGTCTACATTTTGCTCATATCTTGAGGCATTGCAGGAGATTGTCTTTAAGGGCAAAAGACTAATGACTCTGGTAGAAGAAATTTCAAGGCAGTGCTATGTTGAGAGGATGGAATATGCACTGTCCTTGACTTTTAGAGGGATTTATACTGTAAATGAGGAGCAAATGGCCCATTTAAAAAGTTTCTAGCTTCAACAGGAGGGAAGCTCTGCAAAGGTGGGACCATGGAGACCATGGTTGTACCAAAGGCTGTCATCAAAAAGAAGCACATAATTTGCATCAGAAGAATAAGAAAGATACCCGGAGGGCATCTCCTGAATAAGCAGGCTCAAAGGTGCAAAAGTGAAAGACTTTGCCTTGAAAATAGAGCTCAGAGAGCCCAGCTCATTCAGGGTCCAAAAAGGACAGAGTTTCCTTGAGTTCAGTCTTCCAGACACTCAGAAGCCTCTGCAGCTATGATGGAAGAGGGCCTGGCTATTGCTTGAGATGGTAGCATGCCTTGGTGTCATCCATATGGTGCTGGTTTCATGCAGAATACCAGAGCTATAGGCTCATGGAAGTTTCCACTCAGGTTTCAGATGAAATCCTGGGAGATCAGGTAGTGTTAGCCTGAGAAAGTTTTGTGTGAAGTCCTAAGAGTGATGCTGAAAAGGCATTTGAGACACCAGGAAGTTGGACATTCTGGGAATGTGAACTTTTGCTAAAAGCTACAGGCAGTGAGCTGAAATACACCAAGTGAGAGGCCAGGAGGGCTACAACAGGGAAGGTGCTTATTTTCTTTTTATTTTTTGGAGACAGAGACTCACTGTACAGTTCAAGGTAACTTTGAACTCACTATGTAGTCCGGGATGTCCTCAAACTCATGGTGATCCTCCTAGCTCAGCCTCCTATGTGCTAGGATTAGAAGCACGTGCCACCACACTGAGGTTTGGCAGGCTTTTAGCTCTCATATCTTCCCACCATTTTTTCACAGGTGGTATATATAGAATGACAGGATTTAACTTTTGCCCTGCTGAGATTCAGTCTTGTTTAGTGCAAATCCTTTCTGGCCTCTTGTCCTCCCTTTTGCAGTGGGAATGTTAACCCTGCCCAATTGTATTTTGGAAGCATATACTTTCCGTTTTTGAATTTTATAGGAGCTGACTTCTAAGAGTTTGCCTTGAATCTCAGAAAATTTGGATTTGCCCTTTTCAGCAATGCTGGAAGTGTTAAAATTTTGGCAATACTTAGAAATGGGCTGAAGGTATTTGGCAATGGGGTGTTCATGTGACTTTGTGCTCTGTGGTCAGAGTAGTAGGATTTCGATCTGGAATGTCCCCCCAAATTCTTAGGTGTGTGGAAGTAATTGGTCATGCAGGTGCTGTATTCATCAGTGGATTCATCTGCTGATAAATTCAGTATCAGCACATACTGCTAGAAGGTGGGGCAGGGTTGGAGGTGTATGTCTCGGAGTGTGACATGGAAGTATGTATAGTTGTTCCAGGCTCCCCCATACTCTTTATTTCTTGGAAATCATGGGCCAAGCATCTTTTCCTCAGCCATGTCCCTCTCTTATTCTGTCCCTGCCTTGGAGCCAGCTGACTGTAGACCAAAACCATGATCTAAAATAAAGTCTGTTCCTTTACAATGTTGGAGAATATATTTTGTCTTGGTGATGGAAAAGTAACTGGGACAACTCCCATGATATATAGTTTGTCTTGTCCTCTGGTGTTCCACATTTTTTGAGGCTTTGCTTATTGTTATGTATTCATTTTCTTTTGTGTTCTTTATAAAGTAGTATGATTATCATTCTACTTCTTAGGTCTCTTCTTTGTGCTGCTAATTCAGATACTATATTGATCCCCTTTTGTAATTTTTTCTTCATTTCAGAGATTGTGCCTTTGAACTTTAGAAAATTCTTCTTTTGTTCTTGTTCCATTGAATTCTGAACTATGTCTCCATTCTTTTTCATTTTATTTATTTTGAGATGGCACCTAACAATATAATGCAAGGGGCTTGATTTATGATCCTGATGAATCTGTATCATAGGCAGGATCTGTATCATAGGCATGCATTATTACATCCATCTCCAAAATAAATTTTTAAAAATTATATTCATATTATGATGTACATATTGGGTAAGCCATTATCATCCTAACATACTTTATTCCCCAAATAATGTTTTTTATACTCTTTGAAAACATTAATATTGTTTGCTAGAAGGTCTTTATCGATATAATGTACCTGAACACACCTCTAAGAAGTTTGTGATGTGAACTGCCCATATTCTTCTATATATGTAATATATTTTTCTCTGACTTAGTTATTTCAGAATTTTTATCAAAAAATTGACACGTTAGATAATTTATTTTAATAACTGTGGGTAAGTTATTCCCTCTTCAAAAGCATCGTTTAGATTTATTATGTGTTATGAATTTCTGTATTACATTCATAATGCCATTTTGGTACTCTGCAGTGTGAAATTTCGCATCTTTTTTGTATTATGCCTAGCCTTAAGCATATAGTCATTCTGATGATCATAAAAATGGGTTATTATGATTCTCTTCCATTTTTTTTATTTATTATATCGATTTCCAAATGTTATAGACCAAAATTTCTCTGAATTTTGATCCAAATAATTTGGATGCTTTTGCATTGGTAGTTTGTGAGGAAAGACTTTGAGTTTTGTGCAGATATCAGAAAGGCTGTTACTAGGTATAACTTTCCATGATTCTTTCTGACCGAATTTGAGATCTACATTTTACCTTGTAGCTATCAGGGAGTTTAAGCCCCATTTAAAGAAGTATATTGTTTTTGAGGACATATTAAACCTGAACTTTCCCATACTCTCTTACAAATAAAATCATGTTTTTAAGGGAATATTTATAATTGTCTGTCATTTAGTACAGTTGCAAAAAGTTAGAAGCACTGATCTGAGTAGGGCATTAAGTGCAGTGTGATCTGTTACTCTCACTGGGACTTTCCTGGTATTTGAGGAGTGTACTCCTCATGTGATTTGGACATATTCTTTTCAAGTGCTGGATGTATTGTACAACCTGGCCTTGTGAGACTAGGGTGAGTGTTGGAACAATGCCCCTGATTTTTGCCAACAATGAAACTTTAACCTGTGTGTGTCAGGTGAATGAGAATTGCTCCTAACTTTTAAGTTCCTTGACAACATACTTATTCAATATTCGAAAAGAGGCAGAATGGAAATCCATTATATTGGCCATAATCACCAGTGTCCTCAATCCCAAGCTCCTGGCATCAATTTACTATATTTGTCTACCTCTATTTTTAATAGTAATTTTGGTGTAGTTTATTTTTTAAGAGAAAACAAAATTTCAAAACAAGGTAATAAGAGGGTAGCAATGGTTAATACATTGCACATTATTATCTTTAAATTATTTACTCAAAGTACATGATATAGGCATGTAATTGTCCAAACAATAGTAACACAAACTTTTCTTTTCAATGAACTAAGAGAAATTTGTCTACATCTATTTTAATCTTCACAATTCACTGTTTCCAGAGAGTTGCAACACCTTTTAGCATTTCTTAGAATAGAAAAATAAATACCATGACCTACATAAACTTGTTTCAGGGAAAGACTTTGAAAACCATGTTGTTAGACTACACAGGTGTCCTTAGGCTCCAGGTATACTTTTGACCTTGTGTAAAGCATTTTGAGAAAGTCCAGTGAAAGCTGATTGCATAACAGAATCCCAGCAACAAGAGGGATTTCTCCTCTATTCATTTATTCATACACAGAACATCCTCTAGCTCTCTGAGGATCCCATGTGAATTTCTTGCTTATTCTGCCATGAAGAGTTAATGTAAGTAACTCAAGTATATGAACTAAGAACTTTCGGTGACAAACATGAAAGATAAGATAGGGTATAATTCTGGAGCAGATGTTGAATGGGGGAAATGCAGTCACCTTGCTAAAGCTTTGTACATAATAATGGGAAAAATCAGAACCGGGCAAGGAAAGGTATTTCTCCCATAAAAAGAGGGCATATCAGGAAGCAAGGAAGACTTAACAGTTCACATCTGAAAACTGCCATCAGACTTCATGCTAAGGGTATGACTAAGAGATGGAGAGTTTGTGTAGCATGTGTGAAGCACTGGGTTTCATCCTAGGATTGTGAAAAAAAAGAAAGAGAGAGGGGAGAGAGAGAGAGAGATGAGGTGGGAGGGGAAGGGAAGGGAGGGGATAGGCAGGGACGGGGAGACACGAGACTTTGGGAACTAAGACAACAATTTAAACCCAAATGAAGAGATCTGAGAAACAATCAATTCTGATCAAAGCCAAAGTTGTTTTCTGGATATTCCTTGAAGAAGTACAAATCACCAGTCACAGACTAAAACATCTGAAGGATTATTTTCTAAGTGACAAGTGTTTAGGCAGTGTTCCTGTCCTCCAGCATGCTGTATGTGGTGCCCTTCTCCAGAGACTTTTAATCGTACATGATAAAATATGATTAAGGCCTCTGGGAGAGAGTAATGCATGACATGTGCGACGTATCAATGGCATCAGAGGAACACAGATATCCCCGAAAATGCCTCTCTGAGCTGGGCTAGCTTATGGAACTTTCTACATGAATTTTCAGAGAGAGCATTGGGCAACTGAAGGTCTGAGGCAACTGAAGGTCCTAGTTAACTGTTTTCTTTTAGTTTTTCTTGGATTTACATCTCTTTTTCCAAAGTTTCCTGATAAAATGGGGGGAAATAATCTATCACAATAGTGTTGTTCTTTTTAACTGAGCAGCGTATTTTGCTTTTGTATAAATTTTATCACACCCAAAACTTTAAATGTCAGAAAATGTTCTCATGTATTAACTTCCTGCAGAATTTTCAAGACTTCTCCCTCAGGCCTTCTCAAAGATCCTTTTGAATTTCATACCACTGCGCTACTTAATCCCACAAGTTTTACTGTCAATTTTGCAAGTTTTTCTCTTTTTCTATGTGCATGAAACTTACCTACTCTTGTAGAAAAGGTTTTAAGTCATACTTGTTGGAATTTTTGCAGTGATCTCAACTCACACCCTATGACATGCTTTTTTAAAAACAACTGTAAAGCACATACCTGTTTCACTGGTCTTTTTTTTATATTCTTACTTCATAATGCAACAGAACTAGAGGAATACAAAAAGAGACGGGAGAAAGGAAAAAGAAAACCAGAAGAAAAGGAAGTCAAGATAGAGAGATAGAAGGAGAGAGGCAGCAAGGGGTGACAACAGAGGAAGTGAGAGCAAGAGAGCCAGAAAAGATAAGGCTAGCAAGAACTATGGAGAGGGCTGAGAATACAGCTGAGCTGCACAAGTGTCTGCCTGGCAAGTGTAAGGTCCTGAGTTCAATTCCTGGTACAAAAAAATAAAGAACTATAGAGAGTGAGAGAGCAAGAGCAAGAACCAGAGCAAGAGGGAGAGAGACGCGAGAGACTGAAAGTAATCAATGTCTTGCTTCCTTCTATAACCGAAGACTATCCTAGTCCCGTGGTAGGGGTATTGGAGTTGTTTCAATTCTGATATAGTATGTCTGTGTCAGTAACACTCACTTTAATGTTTAAATAGGTATGATTCTAATTTGTGGATTATATTATAGATTTAGCTTACAGATGTCCATAAGAATGCTCTTCCTGAATGTCATTAATATGGGGGCTGGGGATTTAGCTCAGTGGCAAAAGCGCATGCCTCGCAAGCGCAAGGTCGTGAGTTCGGTTCCCCGTACCGGAGAAAAACCAAAAAAAAAAAAAAAACAACTGAATGTCATTAATAGGTTTCGCCAAAACTAATAACATATTAGTGTTCCTGTTGCGCAAATCTTTACCAGTACTTGGTACCAGTGGGTTTTTGGTTTGCTTTATATCATTTCTTCTTTTAGTATTGCGTCACGGTAGGTTTAATGTATCTCTCCTTATTGTCTGAAAGCTTTAAAGATGCTCTTATATCCTTGTTTTTCACCCAAATATCTTCTTTAGTGAACTGCCTGTGGAGTTATATTTGCATTAATCAAGCTGTTTGATTTATTATTATTGAGGTGAAGAGTTTTCTAGTGTATTCCAAATTCAACTTCTTTCCAAAAATATGACTCTCATATACTTATTAGTGTCTTTTTTCTTCATTTTATCTTTGTAAAATAAGACAAGTTAGATCATTTATTATAGTAACTTGGGATAAGGGTTCCTTCTGCACAGGTATTGTGTAAGCTTTGATGTATCTTATGAATTTATTTATCACATTGATAATACTATATTAGTTAAGCCTTCTCTGCAGTGTGAAGTATTTCATATTTTCCATAGTGTCGCATAAAATTTGGCTTATCATCATTATGAAGAAAAGAAGAAAACTGCGTATTTAGTGGCATTTTCTTCCACTGTTTCATTTTCTGATCTTTTTGACACGCTCCTGGCTGTGAAAGTATCACATCTCACCCTGTGACTCTTAAATTGCAGCCATTTATTATGTAGCATTTGAATGCCATAGACAAAGATTGCTCCAGTTTTTGATCCAAATAATTTGGATGCTTTTGCACTGGTAATTTGTAGGGAACGACTTGGAGGTTTGTTTTGATGCCAAGAGGACTCTCACTAGGTATGCATTTCCCTGCTTCTCTCTGACAGACCATCTGACCAGGGTTTTTTCCTGCTTATCTCAGGGAGCTCCTAATGCACTTTTCACCAGAGATGCAGTTTTTGAGAACATGTTGGACCTGCCCTTTCCTATATACTCTCACAAATAAGGTCATATTTTTAGGGGAATACTTTTTGCTATCTGTGTTTCATTCCTATCCCACAGATGAGGCAAAATCTTGGAGTCACTGATCCTGAGATTGCAGTAAGGACAGTGACCTGCTCCCCTCCTTGGGACATTTCTGCTTTTTGAGGATGGTATGCATCATCTGAGTACATCTCATTGTTCTTAGGTGTTGGGTGTGCAGTGATCCTACCCCTGAAGAGACTTGGTTGAGTGTTGTGACAGTGCTACTGTCTTCTTGCCATCTCTGAAACTGTGCTCTACGTGTGTCAGGTGAGTGAGAGAGAATGGAGGGTCGCAGCTACCTTGAGTCCACATTTGCCGTTGCTCAGGCAATAGGGGAAAATGGCATCCACTTTGTAGGCCAGCATCCCCAAATCCTGAATCCCCGTGCTCTGGCATCCAGTGACCATCACTCCAGGAACTAAGGGAAAAAAAATCCCTTCAGAACTGAAATTCTTGGATTTTGTACCTTCTGTTTTTCTACTGAAGTGCATACACTGGATAGCACATCTTTAAATGGAAAAGTAAAACAGTATGCTCTAAATAAATGTTCTCCAAAGAAAGATCCTGAAAGGCCAGAAGTATACAGACTTCACCAAGATTCTTAAACTTATGGTACAATTGTGATCTTTCGTAGTCACTCTAAGTAGCTGAAATGACTGCTCCATTCTACAGTGTGAGAATGAAGAGGTTTCTATATTCTGCAGTCTTCCATCCGCTAATCATTTTCCTTTCTTTTTTGTGTTGTGACTTTCTTGCTTTTCTATTGTCAGGAGTTGAAGTAAATTCTTCAGGTGGCAGAACTGAACCTTTGGGTGACAATATGAATCATAAGATAGAATTTAACTCCTTGTTAGCTACCGAATGTAGACTGCACTCTACAGGCTAATATTTTATATATAACAATGGGAAAACAAACACGATAATGTGGTCAAAGTCATTTCCCAACTGAATGAGAGCATATAACATGATAGGAAGATTTCATAGTTTATAGATCTGAAAACTACCACTAGAATGCCTCAAAATTTAGTTAAACATATGGCAATATTTTATTGTGCTTGCCTAGCATGATAGAGGCCTTTGGTTCTATCTGCAGCCTGTCCAAAAAAAAAAAAAAGGGAAGAAAAGGAAAAAAACTCCAGAAACTAAGGGAAAAAAATCTTCAAAACTGAAGTTAAGAATCAGTGAATGCAGATCATAATGGGATATGTTTTCCAGCTATCCTCTAAAGAAATACAAGTCACCAGTCACAGACTGAAAACATCTGAGGGATCATTTGCAAAATGACTGACTGTTATACAGTGCTTCTCCCACCTACTGTATGTGGTACCCTTGTTCAGAGAGTTTCAATCATTAGTCTCTGAATATGATTGAAACGTCTGAAGAAGAGTAACGCATGACATACGCAGGTATTCCTAGTTTAATGGCCTACCTGTTTAATGCCTGTTTGTACTTCATCTCTGCTGCTTGAACTTGTCACCCATCTTTTTGTGTGTTCAGTTGTGTACATCTTGTTCTGGAGCCTTTTTACAGTACACGTTGTTTATATAGTAGTGTAATTTTTGCTGATTGCACTATACAGTACGGTGCTGTAGTCTTCTGTTCTGTTATTCCTTACAGTACTGCATGTAAGAGCTATGCTGATAAAAGCATGCTCATCAGGTCGCAGTTTCCTTCCACCATTTTTTGTTCTGAATACTGTAATGTGCAAACTACGTAGAATTCCTCATTTGGAGACCAATTCACTTAACTCTCTAGTGACAGGAACAGGATTCTGTCGTTAAACGAGGTCTGTACAGTGTGGACGGCTGCAGCAGTGCAGAAACATGCCTTCCCTAGAGCACAGATGTCCCCTCAAGAGCGTCCCCTGTGCTGAGCTTGCTCAGGGAATTTTCTTGGTGTCTTCTGTAAGACAAAACTTAGCAACTGAAGGTCCTAGATGAAAAGTTTCTTTCAGTTCTGGAATTCAAATCTCTCTTTTCAAAGTTGCCTGATTTAAATGGGAAAAATTATTCTACCGTGACCGTAATTTTCCTTTTGCCTGTGAGGAATGTATTATTTTCATTTAATTCATACCTTACTCCAAATTCTGAACATCATAGAATGTCCTTATGTAGTAGCTTGCCTCAAAATTTCCGACTCTTGTCCTTCAGGTCTTCTCAAATACCGTCCTTAATTTCAATTCTTGATACTGCTTTATCCCAAATGTTTTACTCTAAGAAGTGGTGGTGAACCTATGTCATACATGTTATTATGTTTTTCCTTTAAGGCAATGATGTTAATGTATGAATTTACTTTTTTCCTGAACTAAAACCGCAGTGTTCAGGTTTAATTGCAGTGTTGGCACTTTGTGATAAACATGTGGGCTTTGGGTTACAGTTTGGGCATTCATGTATGCAAGGTTTGCCATCACTTCTCTATGAAAAGTTCTTCCTTTTACATCTCCTTGAAATACACTTATTCTTCTTGAAATTTATTTCTTCTGTAAGCCATATTTTCTTAAGGTTTTGTAATGTACACCAAATTACACCCTTTGATATGATTTTTTTACTGTTTCTTAAAGGATGTATCACTTCAACTGCACTTTTCTTAGTGTCCCTTCCTAATTAAAAAAAAAAGCTACAGAAAAACTAAAGAGAGGAAACAGCACAGACCTGCCAATCATAGAAGAGAGTGCAGAGGTCATGAGAAAGCAAATGAAAAAAGAGAGTAATTGCAAGAATCACATCATGGTACTTTTTATCACTGTATACAATAATTCCAGTTATATGTTAAGGACCTCTGAGTTCTTTTCCTTAGCTATTGAAGTTAATGCACACATCTGGTACAGTATGCACGTGTAAACAAGTTCATTTTACTTTTTCAAGATGTAGGAACTTTTGGGGGGCTCAATATGTTTAATTTAAGATCATTTTTCCAGAATGTCCTTATTTTGTGCTATCATAAACACTGCATTAATGTTCCAGATGACCAAATCCTTACCAATATATGCAATTACCTGACTTTTGGTTTGCTTAGTATTACACATTTTCTTAGTGTAGAACTCAATTACTTCAGCTTCAATTTGCACCTTCTTATTGTTCAGATATGTTAAAGGTTGCCTAAATGCTCATTTTCCAGTCACGTATCTTCTTCAAATAATTACCTGTGCAACTATTTTACCTTTTGAAAAAGTTCTTTGATTTATTATTGTGGAGAGGAAAATTTTTTCTCTGATATTAGAAGTTCAACTCCTTTGACAGATAATGGAGTTCCACAATTTCTCGCATAGACTTTTTCCATTCTATTTAGCTTTGGGCGGTATGGAACACAATTTTTGATTTTAACTTGATATAGTTTTACTTTTAATTCATGTTGTGGTTTTAATGCTGAATAAGAATTTTAATCCTAAGTATATGAGTATTGATAGACAGATTTTTGAACAGCATTTTGACTATGGTACTCTGCTGTCTTTGGGCTCGATGATTTTTGATGAAATGCCAGCTGTTAATCTTTTTTTTTAATTTATTTTAAAAATAAAAGAAGGATAACATATTAACAAACAGACATTCATTTACAAAATAGCATAAGAACTATACAAACAATACAAACTTACAGACAAAGTGGTAGGAAATTAACAATGGTTGTTGTAATGCGTATTGATATCTTCAAAGTGGTTTCTCAGGAAAACAAATAGAGACATACAAGATTGATCAAATAAGTAATCATTAACTGTCGCGTTCAGTAAAGCGATAGAAGTCAGTAGTACAACTGTGTTAGCTATCCTGCATATACATGCATACATAATTTCCCCTTCTTTCTTTTCTCTTTCTTATAGAGGATACCTTCATGCAGTTTTTGCTTTTCTGGTACAACTTTCAAAGTTCTTCTTTTTTTTTTTACATTGCACACAGACTGACTATATTGTATTTACACTGGATCTTTTTTTTCATCCCTCTTTGACATTGTTGCATATTTTCCTCCATAGAATAGTATTTCATCATACTTGGGAAAATTTTAGCTATGATTGAAGATTTCTCATTTCTTTTCCTCTTAACTCTCCATGTAATATTCCTGTTATATCTGTTTGTGTTTCTTTCCCTCTTTTCTCTCCTTATAATATCCCCATTATACCCATTTTGTTGCACATTTTGGTGAGTTACTTCTTTCTGAGGAGCATTCATTCATTTTACTCTTCGTTCTTTATAGAATAGTTTCTCCCTTTTGTTTTCCCGTTATTCATTCATTACCTTGCAAATTCAAATCTAGTGCCAGTCAACCTACTAATTTCAGTGAGTGTCCCTTAAGACTTCAGCATATGCTTTGATTCTTCTGGTGCTAGGAAGTCAAGGAATTCAGCTATATCCCACGTCTTTTGATTTCACTTTGAAACAGGATGTCAACGTGAAGCCCAGACTGGGCTCAAACTTATATTCTCCTGTCTCAAACTCTTGTATAGCAAAGATTACAGGCTAATGCTACCACTCCTGGCTCCAGAATAGTCTTTTTAAATAAGTTGTATTTACTTAATGGTATGTATATCTGATGAAGTGTTCCTGTCATAACATTCTTTACTTCTAAAATGATATTTTGTCCATCTTTGCAAATATCGAAAAAGTTTGCCTTAAATTTCTTCATATTAACATGGGATATGCAGGCCTTGTCATGAGAATTTTCTGATTATTACTGTTACACTTTCTGTTGTGTGATGGATATTTTTTCTCCTTACATATCACAGTATTTTTATGAGGTTTCATATATTAAATAATGTATTTTAATAACCCTAAATAATAATTCTCTTTGTACAGCAATTATTTAGGTTTTGTTATGTGTTGTGAATTTATTTGTTATGTGTTGGTAACAGTGTATTTCTGGAGATTTTTCTCCATTGTTAAGTCTCTTTTTTTCATTGTAAGGTACAGCGTTTATCATAAAGACATTATGAAGAGAAAGAAAGATGGATTAATTGGGATTTATTCCCACTGTTGGTTTTTCACATCTTGTGGTCAGGCTGCCAGCCTCATCACACCTACTTAACTGACACTCTTATTGCAGGTGACTGTTATACACAAGTCCATATGTTATAGGCAAAAATTGATCCCAATTTTTACCCAAATAATGTGACTGTTTTTCACTACTACTTTGTGAGAGGGTTATTTGAGATTTGTTCTGATATGAGGAGGAATTGAGAGAGAGACATACAGACAGAGAGAGAGAGGCAGAGAGAGAGACAGAGAGAGAAAGGGAATGTATACATCAAGAAAAGAAAAACATATAAATATTTTAACACTAAATTTATTGAGACATGAGATTAATACAAGTTACCTTTGGCCTTTACAGTTATAAGATGTGTTCAAAAGATTGGTCATTAGCTTCCAGAATTTTATTAGTATGGCGACCTGCTGCTTGGGTAACCTTGGTCTCCAAGATTGCTTCACATGGATTTTCAGTTTCTTCTATAAGGGCTAGCAGTGTGGAGGGTATTCTGTGTTATACAACATCCTCTAGGGTCCCCCATAAGAGGGTAACACCACCTGTTGAGAAAACACCATAGGAACTTTTTCCTGAAGTGTGTGTCATTTTTGGTGGTGTATATACATATGTATATATACATCACGTTCCCTGAAAAACTATCTGACTTACATTTTTATCTTGTGTCTCTCACAGAGTTCCAGCCTCATCTAATTTACTTACCACCAAAATTACATTGTTTCTGAGAGCATTTTAGACCTTACCTTCCTCCACACACTCATATGAATATAAAATCATATTATTTAGGAAAAACTTTAATATTGTCTGTCAGTCTGTCCAGGTTCGCATATTAAGCAAAATATTAGAATCACTCATCTGGAATGGGCATTAAGGGCAATGGTCATTTACTCTTACTGCAACTTCTCTACTTTTTGACAGCAGTATTTATCATGTGAGTTGCTCATATTTTCAGGTGTTGGGTGTAGAGTGGAACATTCTCTTTATGACTGTGGGTTGAATATTGGAAAAGTGCCTCATTCTTCCTGCCACCTAGGAAACATTAAGCTGCATGTGCCAGATGGATGAGAAATAATGCAACTTCTTTTACTACACATTGGATTTTAGGGGGAGGTAGGGGGAAAGGAAACACATTGTGTAGGTGATAATCACAAAGTTCTCTTTGCCATCTTCTGTCATCCATTCACCATGTTTGGGTACATGTATTTTTATATTCCAGATTTACATTTTCTACAGACTTGCAAGTATTTTGTAGCAATTTTAGATGAGAGAAATAATATTGCATTCTTTTGGCAAACTTTTTCAATAGATTCAGGAACAAAGACAGTAAAACTACACAGGCATCCTAACACACCACTTATACTTTTCATCTAGTGAATCCCTATGAGTAAGTGAAATGAGTTTATTATATCCAAGGGTTCCAGGAAATAGAGTGATTTCTACTCTGTTATTTCCAGCATTCACTGATCATTTACCAGTTCTTTAATGGAGGATCCTATGTGATTTTTCTTCCTCATGCTTAGGTCAGGAGTTAAAGTGAGTAACTCAAGCAGATGAACGTAGACATTCATAATAAACATGAACTGTTAAGATAAAGTGTATTTCCTGGTTAGGTACTGGATATGGGAAGTGCAGTCCACTTGCTGAGACTTTATATTCAAAAATAGGAAAAAAGATCAAGGATAAGACAAGCATAGATATTTCTCCTATAAGAAGAGAATGTACTAGGATACAGGGAAGATTTAATAGTTAACTGATCTGAAAGATGCTGCCTGAAAACTTCAAACCTTGGGACTGTGGTGTGTCTTAGTGGCAAAGTGCTTGCCTAGATCATGTGAGGCCCTATATATCAAGTAAGAACTATCAAAAAAAAAAAAAAAAAAAAAAAAAAAAAAAAAAAAAAAAAAAAAGGAACTAACAAAAAGTACTTCAAAATTTAAGTGAATAATATATGTGAAAGAACAAATGCAGATCAAAATGGGAGGTGTTTTTCAAATAACCTTTGAAAAACACAAGTCACTGGTCATAGACTGAAAACATCTGAACAGCTATTTACAAAATGAGTGACTTTAGGCAGTCAGTGGTGCTCCTTTCCTCCTGCAGGCTGTATGTGGTATCCTACTCCAGAGTATCTCAATACTTTATGATTAAATATGGATGAAATGTGAGGTACTAACACATTGCATGAACAACATATGCAGTACCAACAGAGATATATTGATTGCATGCAGAATCATTCTTTATCTAGAGCACAGACATCCTGCAAAAGCCTCTCCTATACCAGACACCATTAGGGAACTTTCTGTATCAATTCTCTGAGTTAGGCTTCAACAACTGAAATTCCCATGTAAAAGGTTTCTTTGAGATCATCTAGAATTCATACCACTTTTCCAGAATTGCTTGATAAAATGGGGGAAAAGATTTCTGTCATGGTCATGGTGTTCTTTCTACATATGCAGCATATTTTGTATAACCTGTATCCTGTTCTAAATTCCAGACATCATAAATTATCATGCTACTTTCCCACACCATTTTCAACGCATCTCCTTCAGGGCTTCTAAAATACCCTTTTGGATCTCAGACCTCAAACTTACAATCTCTGTCATTTTACTCTCGGCTTTGGAACGCTCAAGTGATTTCATTTGGAAACAATAATGGCTAGGTCATTTGGACTTGATGCCATGTGTTTTACCTTGTAGTAGAAAATCTGTCCACAATTTTCTCATGTCCTGAGACATTGCAGGAGATTGTACTTAAGGGCAAAAGACTAATTACTTTGGTAGAAGAAATTTCAAGGCAGTACCATGTTGAGAGGATAGCATGTGCACTGTTGTTGGGTCTTAGAGGGTTTTATACTGTAAATGAGGAGCAAATAGCCCATTTAAAAGTTTTAATTTCAACAGGAAGGAAGCTCTGCAAAGGTGGGGCCATGGAAACCATGGTTGCAACAAAGACTGCCATCAAAAAGACCTGCACTAATTTGCATCAGAAAAAAAGGAAAGATTCCTAGAGGGCATCGCTTGAATAAGCAGGCTCAAAGGTGCAAAAGTGAAAGACTTTGCCTTCAAAATAGAACTTAGAGTACCCAGCTCATTCAGGGTCCAAAAAGGAAAGAGTTTCCTAGAGTTCAGTCTTCCAGACACTCAGAAGCCTCTGCAGCTATGATGTAAGAGGGCCTGGCTACTGCTTGAGGTGGCAGCATGCCTTGGTGTCATCTATATGGTGCTGGTTTCATACAGAATACCAGAAATACAGGTTCATGGAAGTTTCCACTCAGATTCCGGATGAATTCCTGGGAGGCCAGAAAATGTTAGCCTGAGAGAGTTTTGTGTGAAGTTATATGAGTGATGCTGAAAAGGCATTTGAGACACCAGGAAGTTGGACATTCTGGGAATGTGAACTTTTACTGAGGAAAGCTACAGGCAGTGAGCTGAAATACTCCAAGAGAGAGGCCACGAGGGCTACAACAGGCAGTGCTCCAGGGAAGGCTTTTATTTTCC
The DNA here is from genome assembly GCF_000276665.1 of Chinchilla lanigera. Lineage (NCBI taxonomy): Eukaryota > Metazoa > Chordata > Mammalia > Rodentia > Chinchillidae > Chinchilla > Chinchilla lanigera. The sequence goes on along the minus strand of NW_004955498.1, from coordinate 8,102 downwards.
TTTGTTTTTTTCTTTTTATTTTTTGGAGAAAGAGTCTCTTGGCATAGTTCAGGTGAGCTTTGAACTCACTATGCAGTCCAGGACAGCCTCAAACTTGTGGCAGTGCTGCTGCCTTAACCTCCCATGTGCTGGGATTAGAGACATGTGCCACCACATCCAGCTTGGGCAGGCTTTTAGGGCTCACATCTCTGCACACCTTTTCTCAGGTGCTATACATGTAATGACAGGATTTAATTTTTGCCCTACTGAGACTCAGTCTTGTTTGGTCCAATTACTTTGTAGCCACTTGCAATGGGAAGGTTTATCCTTCTCCACTGTATTTTTTTATGGAAGCAAATAATGATATGGAAGTATATAATTTTCTTTTTGAGTTTTATAGGAACTGACCTCTAAGAATCTGCCTTGAATTTCAGAGGAGATTTTAGACTTGCACTTCTCAGAAATGCTGGAACTGTTGAAATTTTATCAACACTTAGAAATGGGCTAAAGGTATTTGGCACAATGAGGTGTTCATATGACTTTGCACTCTGTGGTCAGAATAGTAGGATTTAGATCTGTACTATCCCCCCAAATTCTTAGGCATGTGGAAGTAATTGGTCATGCAGGTGCTGTATTCATCAGTGGATTCATCTGCTGATGAATTCAGTATCAGCACATACTGCTAGAAGGTGGGGAAGGGTTGGAGATGTTTGTCTGGGAGTGTGACATGGAAGTGTGTATAGTTGTTCCAGGCTCCCCCATACTCTTTATTTCTTGGAAATCATGGCCCAAGCATCTTTTCTTCAGCCATGTCCCTCTCTTATTCTGTCTCTGCCTTGGAAACAGCTGACCATGGACCAAAACCATGATCTAAAATAAAGTCTGTTCCTTTACAATGTTGGAGAATATATTTTGTCTCAGTGATGGAAGAGTAACTGGGACAACTCCATGATATATAGTTTGTCCTGCCCCCTGGTATTCCAAATATTTCTGAGGCTGTTCCCATTTTTATGCATTCATTTTCCTGTTTTCTTTTCCAATAGTGTGATCATTATTTTACTTTCCAGAAAATTATTTTTTCTTCTGCTAATCAAATCTAATATTGATCTCCCCTAGCAAATTTATTTCAGAGATTATGACTTTGAAATTTAGAATATTCTTATTTGTGTGGTACTAGGGAATAAATCCAAGGAATTATGACATATATCCCCATCTCTTCATTTTATTGTATGTTGTGATTATGTCTCACAGTGTAGTACAGATGGGCTTGATTTTTGATCCTCATAAATATGCATTCTGCCTAGCTGCAATTGTAGGCATGCACTGTCACAGTATCTCCGCAGTACTCTTTTAAAAATAATTGTATCCTCTTTTGAGCAGTTTTTTTCCCTTTCCCATTATCTATTTTATGTTTTGGGTTCCACTTACTGTTTCATGTTCTTACATGAGGGAGACAACATGATATCTACACATGCCAGTCTGATTTATATCATTTATGAGTATGGTCTTTAGTTGCATCCATTTACTTATAAAAGCTTTGAGTTTGTCTTTTTTATAGCTGAGTAGTACTCCATTTTATAAAAATACCACATCTTTTTTATCTATTTCTCAGCTGATGGGCATTTTGGTTTTTTTTCCAAGTTTTAGCTATGACAAATTGTACTACTATAAATATGGGTGCAAATATATTGCTGTGGTATGATGTTTTTAATTCTTCTGGGAAAATATCCAGAAGGGGAATAGCTGGGTTAAGTGCAACTTCTAATGCTAGTTCTGTGAGGAATCTCCACATTGATTTCCACAGTGTCTTCACCAACCCACACCTCCACCAGCGGTGGAGAAGGGTTCATTTTTCCCTACAGTGTCTCCTGCATTTCTTATTGGTCAATTTATTAATGAAAGCCATTCTTTCTGGGGTGAGATGGAATCTCAAAAGAGGAAACAACTGAGATTAGGGAAAGGAGAAAGGGAAAGAAAGAAGGAAGAGAAAATATATAAATATGTGGATGGCTGGGGTATCTATAGTGCTGATGTCTGGTGGGTTATTGAAAGGAACAGTTAATATTTTATTTATTTATTTATTTGCTTATTTAATTGTGACCAATTTTGCCTGCCTACATCTGGTAATTTGAGCAGTTAATTTGAAGACAATTTGAAGCAATAAGCAACATAACAAACATTGTTTAATTCCTACATCTTCTTTGGTGAAACTCTTTAGCTTTTATAATTTTTTTGTTTTTATTTTTTATTCTTTTTAATGGTTTGGTTAATCTTTCATTCTTACATCTGGTAATCTAACTTCGATGAAGTTAAAAATATGTAACAACCACCATTAATCTTATCATTTATTTCTGAAACCCTGTATCATTCTCATTGTTTTTGCTTTATTTTGTTTCTATGTTGTTGGCATTCTGCTATTGTTCATTTTTTTCAATTCTCTTTAAAATAAAAATAAAAATAATAATAATTGTAGTATGGTAAGGTGATTTTATCATAACATCTTTTACTCAAATAATAATTTGTTCACTGTGAAAATATCTATGCTTTGTTTAGAGGTCTTTATGTTGATATATAATATCTGGAAACACTCTTAAGAAGTTTTTGTTGGGCACTGCCCCTTCTATGTATGGAATATATACATATATATATATAT
>NW_004955498.1:0-5370 GCF_000276665.1 Chinchilla lanigera | reverse complement strand
TACTAACTTATATTTATATATATATATATATTTCTGACTTGCATATGTCAGAACTTTTATTGAAAGTTTGTCATGTTCAATAATTCATCTCGATAACTCTAATATGTATTCCCTCCTCCTGAGTGTTTTTTACTTTTTGTTGTATTTTGTGAATATCTATATTACATTCATAGTACTATTTTGACACACTGCTATGTGAAATGTCTTCTGTTTTTGTGTTAGAACACAGCCTTGAACATGTGGTCATTCTGGAGATGGGTTATTGGGTTTCTCCACTGCTGTTTCTTATTTATTAAAAAGACTTTCAAATGTCATAGGATAAGTTGCTCCAGGTTTTTATTCAAATAGTTTGGATGCTTGGCACTGATAATCTTTAGAAAGAGACTGAGTTTTGTGCTCATACCAGGATGCACCTTTGCTATGACTTTCCTTGGTTTTCAATTACAAAATTTCTAATGCATGTTTTGTTTTGCTTATAGGGAGTTTCAGCCACATCTAAGGTTGCTATCCCAATGCTACTTCATTTTTTAGAACATGTTAGACTTTACCTTTCCTATGTACTCTTACAAACAAAATCATATTTTAGGGGAATATTTATAATTGTGATTCAGTATAATCCTGCAGAGCAGGTACTGTGTTTGAATGACTGATCTGGAGATGGCATTAAGGGCTGTGAGCTGTTAGTCTCACTGGGACATTTCTACTTTAGGAGGGTTGTACTCACAACATGAGTTAATCATGTTCTTCTCAGGTGTTAGATGTACAGTAGAACCTGCCCTTTATGACAGTGTTCAAAATATTAGAGGGGTGTGCTTGTCTTTTTTATACAACACTGACTGAAATATTAACTTATGCATGTAAGGTAAATGAGAAATGGTGGCAGTTTGTAAGTTCTTTGGCAACCCATTTGCTCATGATTGGGAAATATGGGGGGAAGAAAGTCTATTGTGTTGGTCATAATCTCCCAAGTCCTCAGTTCTGGGCCTCTAATATCTATTTGCTATGTTTGTTCACATGATTCCAGTGTTCCCAATTCACTTTTTCCAGAGAGTTGCAACACCATTTAGCATGCGTTAGGATGGAAAAATAAATACAAAGCTTACATAAACTTGTTCCAGGGAAAGGCTGTGAAAACCAATGGTTGACAGACTGCACAGGCACCCTGAAACTTTCAGTATTCTATTGATCTTGTGTCAATTGTTTATCTCATAATGAAATCCAGGAAAGAAGAGGTGTTTCTCCAGCTCTGTTCATTTCTCAATCCATAAAATATTCTCCAATTCTTTATTGAAATTCTGTGTGATTTTCTTGCTTAGTCTGTACTCAAGTGAATGAACTCAGGGCTTTTGGTGAAAAACGTGAATTACAGTAAGATAGGGTATAATTCTGGTTAGGTGTTGCATCTGAGAAATGCTGGTCATTTGCCAGTTCTTTGTACATAAAAATGCAAAAATGGACAACTCCAGGAAAGATATTTCTCCCATAATAAGAGAACATACTAAGAATCAGGGAAGATTTTACTAAAGCACACTAAGAATCAGGGAAGATTTCACTTTAGCATACTAAGAATCACAGATCTGAGAACTGCCACATAAAATTTCAGACCTTGTACTAAGCATATGGGTAAGGGGCAGTGAGTTTGTTTGGAGTGTGTGAGGCCCTGGGATCCATCCCAGGATTGTCAAAAAAGGAAGGAAAGGGGAGGGGCGGGGAGAGGAGGGAAGGAAAGCAAAGGGAAAAAAAGAGACCCCAGAAACTAAGAGAACTGACTTCAAAATTAAGTGAACCAAGTTTAAGAAGCAAATTTTATCTGGGTGTGGTGGCACATGCCTATAATCCCAGCACTCAGGAGGCTGAGGCAGGAGGATCCTTGAGAGTTTGAGACCATCCTGGGCTACAAAGTGAGCTCAAGGCCAGCCTGAACTGCATAGGGAGACCCTGTCTCAAAAAGACAAGAAAAAGGGAACAAATTTTGATCAAAGTGGGATTTGTTTTCCAGATACCCTTTGAAGTAATATAAATCAGTGGTTGCATACAGAAAACATGGGAGAGGTTATTCGCCAAGTGACTTAGTGTTTCGGCAGTGTTTCCAACATCCCACCTGCTGTGTGTGGTACCCTTCTTCAGGAGTTTCAATCATCTATGTTTAATTATGATTGAATCCTCTGGAAGAGAGTAACGCATGCCAGTGCTGCACATGAATAGCATCAGAGGGGCCTTGGCTGCAATTTGAATTATGCTTTCCCTGGAAGACAGACACCTCCCCCAAACTCTCCCTTGATCTGTGCTGGCTTAGGGAAATTCCACATGAATTTGCTGATACAGGATAGGATAACTGAAGGTCCTAGATAACTATTTTCTTCGAGTATTTCTGGAATTCATATTTCTTTTCTCAATGTTGCAGGATAAAATAAGGGAAATTTTTCTACTATTGTAGTGATGTTCCTTTGATCTGAGCGTTATTCTTGTTTTTGTATAACTTAATCCAATGCTAAACTGCAAATGTCATGAAATGTTCTCAAGTATTTACTTCCTACCCCATTTTCAAAGGTTCTCTCTCAGGTCTTCTTAAAACCCATTTGAATTGCAGAGCATTAAACTACTTAATTCCACAAGCTTTACTCTCATCTATGCACTTTTTCTTTTTTCATCTGTGTGAAAGTTCCCTATTCTTTTAGAAATATATTGGGTCTCTAAGTCATACTTTTTTAGAGTTTTTCATTGAGCCCAAGTTACACCCTGTGGGATGAATTTTTTTAGTATTCTTTAAAGCATGTGTCTCTTTCCCTGGTCTTCCCTTACAGTGTCACCTCATAAGGCAACAAAACTGAATGAAAGCAGAAGAACAGAAAGGAGATGGTGAGGGGGGGAAGAAGGGAAGCAGGGAAAAGAAGGTAGAGAGGTAGAGGGAAAAAAACAGCAAAGGACAAGAACAGAGCCAGAAAAACAGAAGTCAAGATATAGGTAGAGGAAGAATGAAAGCTAGAGCGAGATTGAAATTAATCAATATCTTCCTTCTTCCTCTAACTAAATAGTATTCCAGAAACATGTTAGGAGCATCTGAATTGTTTTAATTCTGTTACAATGTATGTGTGTAAACCCCATTCATTTTATTTTTTAAATACGTAGGATTCTCTTCTGTGGATTGTGTTGTGTGTTTAAGATACATCTCCTTATTGTCTGAGAATTTTAAAGATTGTCTTATGTACTTATTTTCCACCCAAATATCTTCTTTAGTGAACTGCCTGTGGAGTTATACTCACTTTAATCAAGCTGTTTGATTTATTATCATTGAGGTGCAGAGTTTTCTATTGTATTCCAAATTCAACTCCTTTCCAAAAATATGAGTCTCATATACTTCTTATTAGTGTCTTTTTTCTTCATTTTATCTTTGTGAAATAAGACATGTTAGATCATTTATTATAGTAACTTTGGATAAGGGTTCCTTCTGCACAGGTATTGTTTAGGTTTTGATGTGTCTTGTGAATTTATTTATCGCATTGATAATACTATATTAGTTAAGCCTTCTCTGCAGTGTGAAGTATTTCATATTTTCCATAGTGTCGCATAAAATTTGGCTTATCATCATTATGAAGAAAAGAAGAAAACTGCGTATTTAGTGGCATTTTCTTCCACTGTTTCATTTTCTGATCTTTTTGACACGCTCCTAGCTGTGAAAGTATCCCATCTCACCCTGTGACTCTTAAATTGCAGCCATTTATTATGTAGCATTTGAATGCCATAGACAAAGATTGCTCCAGTTTTTGATCCAAATAATTTGGATGCTTTTGCACTGGTAATTTGTAGGGAACAACTTGGAGGTTTGTTTTGATGCCAGGAGGACTCTCACTAGGTATGCATTTCCCTGCTTCTCTCTGACAGACCATCTGACCAGGGTTTTTTCTTGCTTATCTCAGGGAGCTCCTAATGCACTTTTCACCAGAGATGCAGTCTTTGAGAACATGTTGGACCTGCCCTTTCCTATACACTCTCACAAATAAAGTCATATTCTTAGGGGAATACTTTTTGCTATCTGTGTTTCATTCCTATCCCACAGATGAGGCAAAAACTTGGAGTTACTGATCCTGAGATTGCAGTAAGGACAGTGACCTACTCCTCTCACTGGGACATTTCTGGTTTTTGAGGATGGTATGCATCATCTGAATGCATCTCGTTGTTTTCAGGTGTTGGGTGTGCAGTAATCCTACCCCTGAGGAGACTGGGTTGAGTGTTGGGTGCTACTTTCTTCTTGCCATCTCTGAAACTGTGCTCTGCTTGTGTCAGGTGAGTGAGAGAGAATGGAGGGTCGCAACTACCTTGAGTCCACATTTGCCCTTGCTCAGGGAATAGGGGAAAATAGCATCCACTTTGTAGGCTAGCATACCCCAGTCCTCAATCCCCATGCTCTGGCTTCCAGTGACCATCACTGTGTATATGTACTTGGATTTTCTACCTTCTGTTTTTCCATTGAAGTGTATGCACTGGATAGCACATCTTTAAATAGAAAAGTAAAACAGCATGCTCTAAATAAAAGCTTTCCAAAGAAAGACCCTGAAAAGCCAGAAGTAGACAGATGTCACCAGGATCCTTAAACTTACGGTACAATTGTGATCTTATGTAGGCACTCTCAGTAGCTGAAATGACTGCTCCATTCCACAGTGTAAGAATGAGGAGGTTTCTACATTCTGCATTCCTCCATCCACTAATCATTTTCCTTTCTTTTTTTTGTTATGACTTTCCTGCTTTTCTGCTATCAGGAGTTGAAGTAAATTCTTCAGGTGGAGGGATTTGACCCTTGAGTATCAAATGTGAATTGGTGAGGTAGAGTTTAATTCCTGGTTAGCTATTGAATTTAGAACTTCAGTCTGCTGAGTGTGGTGGTGCACTGCTGTAATCTCAGCACTCAGGAGGCTGAGGCAGGATGATTTTTCCGAGTTCGAGACCAACCTGGGCTACCAAGTGAGCTCAAGATCAGTCTGAACTGCATAGGGAGACCCTGTCTCAAAAAGATGAAAAGATAAAAAAAAGAACTTCAGTCTTTTTGCTAATACTTTACATAAAAATGGAAAAATAAAAAGGATAAAGTAGGCAAAGACACATTGCTTGAACAATAATTTACATAATACTATAGGGGGAAGACTTAATAGTTTGCAAATCTGAAAACTATCACAAGAAAACTTCAAAGCTTGGGGAGAAGTGTGGGTGTGTGGTACAGTGTTTGCCTAGCATGAGTGAGGACTTGGGTTCCATTGTAAAACTGTCAGAAAAAGGAAAAGGAAAGGAGAGGAGAGAAGAGGGGAAGGGAGTGGAAGGGAGGGGAAGGGAGGGGAAGGGAGGGGAAGGGAAGGGAGGGGAGGAGAAGGGAGTGAG
>NW_004955497.1:8384958-8388493 GCF_000276665.1 Chinchilla lanigera | reverse complement strand
ATATATTAGGGATAGTAATCATTATCCATAAAAGTTACAAATGTTTCCACTTTGTCATTTGCCTTAAACTTTTAATCACCTATAGAAGTTTTAAATTTTATTTATAACGAAACAATTGAACATCGCATCTTTTTAGCTAGACCGAAGTCACTGAAAGCTCTTTCAATCTTTGGTTTTATGGCTTCTGCTTCAGTGTCATGACTGGAAAGATCCATTTCTCTTATGTTTTTTTAAATGTTTTATTAGTATATATTGTGGTACATGATAAACACATTAACGGTGGGGATTAGTACATACATACATCATATCTTTATCCTTGACTTTTATGTTAAGGTTCCATAAATACTTATAGTTTTCTCCAGTGTTTTATGGTCTTATTTTTTGTTTGCAGCTTATACTTGTTATTCTTCTTCAAGTTATTTATTGTTGTATGATAGGCGATAAGAGTTCTAACTTCCTTTTTTCTGAATTAAACATTTAAAAATCCACTTTTGGGGCTGGGGATTTAGCTCAGCGGCAAAAGCGCCTGCCTGGCAAGTGCAAGGTCGTGAGTTTGGCTCCTGGTACCGGAGAAAAACCAAAAAAAATTAAAAAATAAAAAAAAATAAAAATCCACTTTTGCATTCTGTTGTGTATATTAGTTACACATGTAAATATATACATATATAAGTGTACACATACATATAACATGTAAGTGAAGAAATTATAGTTGGTTGATTGGCTCATTCTAGATCTACTCCATGGAGATGCATATTTATATTTTAATCATTCCAAATATTACAATACATTTTAAATGGGAAAGGCAAATATCTTTTAACTTCTTTTTATTTTTAAATATTTTGATAGTTTTTATACATTTATTCTTACAGATGAACCTTTCTATCAAGTCTCCATGGGATTTTGATTGATGCTGTCATCAATATATCCTTGAGTTTCATGGGGAGGGATTCGACAATTTACTGTATCGAATCTTCCCATTCAGAAACCAGATATGTTCATTCAAATTTTCATTTTTGAATGAAAAGTTCAAAGAAAATTCATTCAAATTTTCATTTTTATCTCTCAGTAAATTTCTGCAGTTCCCTTCACAGATTCTGCATACTGTTAATTGAATTTTTGCTTGGTTGTTGTTATTTGGAGTTCTTCCCACTACATTACATATTTAAAAGCTAAAAAAAGAGTACTAATTACTTTTTTATTCTATACATCTCAAGTCACCTCTTTACTACTTCTCAAAATGATTTAGTTTTATTTTCATTTTCCAAGAAAGTGTCTTATATCACAATGCTTATAACATTTTGTCTCTTCCTTTGAAATGTTTACAGTATGTGCCTGTTACTTGCTTAATTGGCTCTTGTCAGCATCTTTAAAACAAGAGAAATGAATCAGGATGACAGTAAATTTTTTGTCTCATTCCCAACTCTCACAGGCATGATCTGGCCATAGCCATCCCCCAGAGGCATGATCAGCAGCTTGACATCTGCTAATTGCACATCTTTGTAAATTTGTTTAACCTACTGGGAATATAACTACAGACAGAATTTTGGGGTGGGATAAAATTTTAAGCAGCATATGTGTAAAAACTAGACAAGCCATCACAGTAGCAAGCTGAAGGGAGGTGGGTAGTATTATATTATGAACCACCTTCAGTCATAAGAGGCAAGTCAGGGTTCTGACAGAAAGAAGAGTATGTCAGAAATAAAGACACTTCTTTCTATTTGTAACTGTCCCACGAATTTTAATTAACATTTTTACTTTAATAATATAATCAAATAATTTGTATCAAACTTGTAAGTTATAAAGGTTAATGAATTACTGTTTTAGGTTATAAAATGGGTATTTTTCAAAATAGCACAAAAGTAATATATAAAACACTTTTTGTCATACATGGTCCTGAATTCCAAAATGTGTAACATTGTATCTCTATTTTCCAGGATATATTATGCTATCCCTTGCTTTTCTTGGTATGAAGTCCATACAAGGTATAACAATAAAGGAAACTATGGCACTTGTATAACTATCACTATTTAGATTTTAAAATAGTTTTTGAGCATTTATTCTGCAAACAGGTCTGATGTATATTCATATATTGAGATTCAGGATTGCATCTTCTTGGTAATACAGTCAAGTGTTGTTTAATGACAAGAATACATTCTAACAAATTCATTGTGAAAACAGTGCAGAGTATATTTACACAAACTTACTAAACAGCTAAGCTATTGGGGTGTGTGTGTGTGTGTGTTATAAGTAAATATACAAAGTATAGCATGTAGCTCCTAAAACCATGATGAACAAACCAAAAACAACAAAAGATTAAGTCCAAGGCAAGTGAACACAATGTAATCAAGAAATGCAAGAAATGCAATATGTATGAGACTTCTGCTGGTGCAACACAATACATTATTTTATAGTAATTTTTTATGAGTCAAACACACCAAAAATTACAAAAATATAGTAGAGTAAATACATAAACCATTAACATAGATATTTCCTATGACTATCAGGTGTTACATATATGTTATACTTTAATATTATTGGCAGGGCTGGGGATTTAGCTCTGCAGCACAGCGCCTGGCCAGCAAGTGCAAGGTTGTGAATTCAATCCCCAGTACCAGAAAACAAACAAACAAAAAACACACACACACAAAAAAAAGACTTTAATATTACTGGCAGTGCAGCCATATTAGCCATATGTAAGTAATGCCTTTGACATTACTAGAGACAGGATTTTTTTGGCTCCACTATAATCTTATGGGACCACTATCTTATATGCAGTTTACCAATGACAGAAATAAATGCAGCTATGATGTGCATGACTGCACTATTAAAAGAGCTTAAACTTTCATAACTGGAAAAATATAATATTTGTAAATTTTTGTTATACAATTATTAAAATTAGTAATTTTTATTGGCCATACTGCATGTTATATATAGTATAAACTGTATGTTTTCCAACTGTGATTTTAAAAAATATGGGAGACATAGGGGTCTTTCCTAACAGTTTCCAAATGAACACATGACAAGGAGCACACTTGTACTCTAGGGCTGCTGGACCCTCCTGAGAACTTTCTGCTCAGAAGTTATTAGAGTCCATGAAGGTATTCCAGAAACCACTGCCTCCCCCGTGCCAACCCCTTAATTTATAGGGCAGACACTGGCATTTACAGGACGCCCAGGTAGTACCTGGATGTCTGCTGTCCTAGCCCTTAGATACCATTCCTCCCACCTCACTGTCTCTCTTGGATCTTTGAGAAGGTGCACCAGGTCCTCATTTCCACACTAAGCACACAAATGCTCACTCTCCACTTTCCCTGCTCTCCAGGAACTGCTCAGATGTTGTCTTGGTTACTTTTCTCTCATTGCTGGGACAAAATACCTGATGCCCAAAATTAAGGAAGGAAAGGTTTATTTTGCTTACAGTTTGTGGAGGTTTCAGTCCATACTTGGCAGGTTACAAGACAGAGTGGCACATGGCAGAGGGCTACAGCTCATGGCGGCAGAACACAGCAAAAGCAACAAGCACCAAAAGGGAGGA
>NW_004955497.1:8342958-8384858 GCF_000276665.1 Chinchilla lanigera | reverse complement strand
GTAGCTCTCACACCCATAATCAGTCAAACTCTAAAAGCCTGCCCCATGACCGCATGAGGCTTTGGGGGGACACACAGACACAAACCATAACAGATGTACAGAATCTCAACCAGTATCCACACCAGCTTATTAACTGACATCTGTATATTTGGAACAGCCAACCTCAGTGTCCTATAGATGCTCAGCAAAGGAATATCAGGGGAAACTATGAAACTCTAGTGGCTGCTAATTGATAGTATAGGGCCTCAACAGTGGAATAGCCTCTTCCTGAGGCTCAAGGTACCTGTAGAACAAGTCTACCTTCCTCCAGTAAGCCCCAGAGCTACCTTCAGTGCCTCTCGCCTGGCATGCACTGTGGGATGAGGACATCAGAGCACTGTGCCAGCCCCAGGTGCGGCACTAACATCGCCTGGGACAGTGGTAAGCCTTCTCACTTCTCCTGCATCCATCTCCTCTGTGGAATGATATGCTTCTGTGGCAAATACCTAGCATACTTCAACATTCTAGATTCCTGTGGTGGTAAGCAAGGGCGCCTGGGAGGGCTGTACAACTAAGGCCACAGGAAGGGCATAATGCAGAATGTGAAGGGTGCCTGGGAGATTTCTAGGGCTTTCCAAACACAACCTACAGTTCCTGAACAAGTAACCAGTCTTCAGCAAGTGGTCACATCTTTTCTATCTCTCGTCAACTTTTACAGCCACCACTGAACACAAACTAATGGCACCTATTGAAACAACAGCTGCTCCTTAGCCTCTGGTCTCATTTTATTTCTTTAGAGAAACCAGAGAGACAGGCTCCTTTTGGACTCCTTTCCCTTCATTAACAAACCACAGAAGTGTCTCACGTCGCCATCAACTTTAGAGGCACACCTCGTGGCCAACAGAGCCCAAGATGAGTTGGCATTTTTCATTTCCTAATCAAAGGGACCAGAGTCAATGGGAGTTGGCAGTTGCCAGCTGCAGCTGTCTGCTGTGTCAACTCCTTGCCATTCATGGTTTTTAATAAATAGTGCTAGGAAGAGGATTCACACTTCAGCTTTCTGTCACAATGGCTATAGTGGGAGATCCTAGAGCAGCCGCTTTCCTACTATAACAAAGTCAGTCCACTAAGCATTGGTTCCAGGACCCTGGGATACGAAAATCTGAACAGTGACCTAGCATTTGCATAGAACCTATGCACATCCTTTGGTATACAATAAAGAACCTCTAGATGACTTGTAATACCAAATACAATGTAAGTGCTACGGCAATAGTTGTTATACTATATTGTTTAGGGAACATTGACAGGGAAGAAGTCTGTACATGTTCAGTACAGATGCAGTGTGCTTTTCCAAATAGTATGGATCTAGAGCTGGCTGAATTTGCAGATGTGCCAACTATATTTTGGCAAAGGGAAGAGGTGAAAGTGGGGAGATCTAACCTCAGCTTTGGGCAAAGCTGTAGTAAGTTGGCATACACATTTGTATGCCGCTGGGAAAGGAGGGATGAAGGAAAGAAGGGAGGGAGGAACAGAGACACACAGAGAGAGAGAAGGGGAGAGAGAGAGAGAGAGAGAGAAAGGATTGAGGATCCTTCCATTATTGCTATCACAGTTTCAGTAGCTGATCCTTGACTCTTAAAACCGAGGAGAGTGAGTAGGAAAGATACCAGCATGTGTGAATACTTACCATGACCGTGACAGTTATTAAAAGACACGGAGCACAGAAGAATCACAATCTCCCATGGCTCTGAGCTGTACGTGGTCTTGATGTCTACTGGCTGAACAGACACATCATTGGCAGTAAGAAAGAAAAGGATGGGAAGGCAGGGTGGGGGCATTTAACTGGATGTCCCCACAAGAAGACACAAACTGCTGGGGTCACAGTATCCATCCTTCTTTTGCAAAAATCCATCCATTTTATCCTTGCATTTATACTAAGGAGCTTCATAAGAAAGGGGGTAATAAAATATCTTTGTCCATAGGATGCCAACACACAGAAAGGAAAGCAAAGCCCTCAAACTCAAGAAGCACCAGGGACACAGTAAAGAAATGCTCTTGTGTGGAAAAAAAGGAGTGAAGGGATCTGTCATAACTTTTTAGAAGAAGTAGCTCTTCTTGGCAATATGGTAAAGATATACTACACTATACTATACTTAGGGGCAACTTTACATTAGTACATGAAGAGAACATAAACCAAGGCCCCTGACCTAGGAAAGCAAAGTCTCAGTGTCTTAGTTATAGCAGTAAAAATTTCTCACTTGCACCTTGAGTAGGAAGAACTAGATATTTAAATCAAAACTTATCATATATCTGAATTTGTTGCATATATAGGGTAAAAATGATCCACAGTAAGTATGTGCATCTAATTCCATCTCATAGGCTTAGCCTTTCTCAGTGTACCCCTGTGGTCTTTACAAAATCCTGAATCACTTGACAAACAGATCTGAGCTGAACCCCACACTGCCCTTACACATGGTAGAGATACTGGGCCTGGCAGGCCAGGTGCAGATTTATGGAAGACTGGCTCACATTTTGCTTATGACTCTCCACCCCAAGTTAAATAGTACATGACACACACATATACATGTCAACACAGGGAAGAGTTAGTGATAACCTTACAGTGCAGTGGTGGTGAACCTATGGTACATGTGCCACAGCAGGCTGTTTGCTATTGAAAGCTCTGAAAGGTTCGCCATCACTGCTATAGTGCCTGGTTGGTCTGCTGATATCATGCTCTGTTATGGCCTCATGACCAGTAAAGTAGAATAAACACACACATTCTGTCATTCAACTTACCAGTTATGAGATTTTCTGTTTTACTATCACTTGGAGGGAATGTTGAACACTACTAAGTCCAAATGCTGCATTTCACCAATGAAGAATATTAGTCTCAAACAGATTATCTTGCTCACAAGTCCTAGTTATTAGTCAAGATCATCTTCCTTATATTTCTCTACCTTGATAACTCAAGGGGGGACAATAATACAAATTTTCATATGTAGTATTGAAAAGTTCACTGGCTACAGAGATAGAAAACATACATTATCTTCAGTGCATACAATGTTTCTAATTCTTAAATTAGTTATCCTTTCCATATGATTTTTCACAAGATGAACTAGATCTAAAGGAAAACAGAACAGCACTTAGTAATCAGTCACTCTGGCTACTTGTCCTTAAGTCCGTGGCTGGTTGACACACACAAAATGATTCTGACACATGACTAAAACCAAACCTTCAGATGCCAATGCCAAATCCACACATGCATGCAGTACTCCCTGATATTCAGACACCACCCTTACCAAAGTCACAAAAGGAACCAAAACTCTCTCATACACATACAGCCAACATGCGCTCACCTGTGCAAAAACATTCTACAAAATGTGTCAGTTTAGCACGGAAAATTTTTCACGCTCACCAGATACAATTTTGATGCCCACTGGTTGAATAAACATATTAACAACACTTACAGAATGAATGGGATCTGGACATTCTTCATCACTTCATCTCATATTTCATCTCATCATGTAGTACATGCAAGCAGAGAAAAATCTGTTTCACATCGTTTATATTTTTTGTAACTTGTCTTATTTTTCATCCAAGAATGTGCAACGTGAGGTGCCTAAAGTGATTTAATAGTTCTCTCATCTCCAAAGCCGATTCACAGAGTGCAATGCGCATTTTAGTGGACTGAAATTTCCTTTTTATCTGTAAGTATCTTTTTAGGAGTCTTTTCTGTTTGAACAGTTGTGCAGCAGTAGTCTGGCATCTCCCTTAGTTGAAATTACAAACTTGTGCTTCTCACGGGAACCAAGGAATCATCTTCAGCTCACACATTAGTGTTGCTCTTTCTTCTTGTGTCCCTGCCTTGGGGAAGGGCTGGCAGGAGAGCTATGGGCAGGGGATTATCAAGAAGCTCAGAAGGAAGCAAAGGGACACTGATGGTTTCTTACTCCTTCTCTGTTGTTTCCCATCAGAGGTATCATATCATCTGAATTACCCTTCCATTCTTCCCTTGACTGAACATATTCCTCTTTTCCTCCCCACATTTCCTTTCTACTTTGGATATTTTCCACCTTTGTCCAGATAGAATTGCAGTTGTTATTCTACTTATAATCCATAAAAATATCCTCAACGAAATGTTGTTACCTTGACTCTGTTGTTCTCATACATGAAAGATGACGGCTCTGTCTGCTGTCACTATGGATGATGTATTCCATCTTCCATGAGCTGGTATTATGATTAACGCTATGACTTATGAAAATAATCAATTAGGTACAGAAATGGTCTACAGTTTTAGAAAACCCTTCCCAGCCCTAACTCATACACAAAGATTGAAAGGGATTAAATACTAGATCTTCTGTATTAATTCTGTGTCATCAATCCAGGACCCCAGCATCCCTAGGCATTCATGTGGAATACCACCATGGTGAGAAAGTAATGCTTGTCATTATAAATCTTAGAGCTGTTCTGACATAAAGGATTATATCTTTTAAAAAATCAAATAATCTAGAATTGAGTTGTTCAATATGGGAGTGAGCCACTAGCTACATAGGGCTGTTTAGATGTAAAGTTATTAAAATTAAATGAGATTGAGGACTCAGTTCCTTGGTGAAAGCTGACACATTTCAGGGGCCCAGTAGACCATGTGACTAGTGGTTACTGTACCAAGAACGCAGATATAGAACATTTTATCACCACAGAAAGTTCTGTTATGATCAGCTGATCTGGAGATAAACAAGGGCCCTATTACACATCAGTGAGTAAAAAACTGTCTTACTTGGTAATGATCACTAAGAAACTTAAATTTTAGTGGTGAATTTACACTTCATCTATAGTTGTGTGTTCTCCTGAGCCAAGTGGACATTCTTATAAAACCCAGGAATTTCCAATTGCTCTTCATGGTGTCGCTTATAGAAGTTAGTCCAGCTGCATGGGACACAGAGGAAGAACAGCAGAGACAGGGTTCAGAGCTTCCTGCAGCCAGTGCCTTTGCTCCTGGGGAGCTGTATTTAAATATCACCTTACTAGCAGCTCCAAAGAAGCCGTAGGTATTCACTCTGGACTTTAAATTGCTGTAACTTACAGAACAGCGGGGTAATGCCTAGGAAGAAGTGTGGCCCACCACATCATCAGAGGCAGCACTAAGTATGTTAAATTGTTTCTAATATACAATCATGTTTCCCAGCCTCACTGGGTCTTCCGTGCAGCTCCGTAGTTCTCCACATTGGCTTCAGGTGTGTTGGTCAAAGCAAGCACTATCACCGCCTCACTTCATGCAGTCCCACAGCCCACTCCATCATGTCTGCTATTTGCAATGACCCTACCTTTTATTACTTTGGACAAACGAGGCCGCCTACTACCGGCAATTTGAGTTCTTTTCCTTCTGTCTAACAAATGGTCATCTGTGCCACTCATATATCTTGTTTCATCCCTTCCTATTTGTTCCACCTACTGCTTAGCTGCTTTCATATTCAATCTCCCCATTATGTCTGGATCATATCTCAAAGCATAAGCATTCTTATGCATGCTTTAACTTTTTTTGCAAAACCAAACATAGAACAAGACAACTTTCTCTCTTAGTCTACTGATGCTTCTGTGGCCCTTCTGGTTTTCTACTAAACTTTTCAACTGTAGTCTGCTTTCTCCTCCTTTATTTTCCTTACCTCCTGATAACATGCTTTCTGCTTTTATACATTATGCTCACATTCACACTCAAAGCAATAAGGGATATCCTAATTATGAAATCTGCAGACCCATTTCTCTCCTCCTCCTTTCACCTCCTCATGTCTGTTCAAGTTCTGAAACAAGATGCTCAGCAATAGGCAGAATGCAGAGGCAAGTGAATCATTTCCAAATATTTCATGCCCCTGTATTTTATGGGAAAAGGCCAGGACAGTAAAACCTTTGGGCTGTTCTCCACTCATGTTCTGAAATTTCCATCTCATTATAACAAGGGAAGAATAAAAGTATTATCTGGCCCAGAAGGGAAGCATAGGGAATTTTAGCAGAACTAAGATCTCTGATGCCCTGTTTTTGTTCTCCGAACTATTTTACTCATCATTATTACATTACATTTTCTCTAACATAATTCTGGTTATTCTTCATTTGAGACTATACTGATTCCATATGTTTTATAGAATAAAGTCGTAGAATCCCAGTCCTTGAGAATCAAAAGTCAATTCATTTACTATAATCTCTTCTAACTTTACATAAATACCTGTGCTACTCAGCATTTTATTGATGAAGACGAAGACTGGAGATAAAGAATTTAAAAGAAGAAAAGCTTTGAGATCCCAGTTTCAGTGGATGGAAGCTATGGTCACTCGGCCCTGTTGCCTTTAGGTCTGTTGCACCACATTGCAGATACAACGTGAAGAGACCTTCACCTCACAGAGGCCAGAAAACAAAGAGAGACAGAAAGAGGCTATGACGCCTATGTCCCCTCCAAGGGCAAACCCCAAATCACCCAGCTTCCCTTCACCAGACCCCACCTCTTAACAGTCCTACCACTTCCTAATAGCACCAAAGGCTGATGACTAAGCCATGAGCAATTGTGTTTGGGGGGACATTCATCTAAACCATAGCAATCTGAGTCCAGTGAGGTCCAATTCATTTTCCCAAAGATTATTACTATATTGTGTAATAATATTACTATTACTATAAATTGTGGTTTTGAAGTATGTGATGCATGCAAATGTGTCATGTTTCTGATTTTAACTCAAGCCTCTTGAGGGACAGTATGACTTCCATGAACTATTAGTTTCATCCAGATACTTGAATCATGTAGGATAAAGCAGAAAAGTGTTGCATGTATGATGAAGAAAGTATTTTCACTTCAAGCAGTAATAAGTACTACTCAGAAAAACCATATTCTCCTTTGTAAATATGTGTAAAGAAAGCAAAGACAAAGAAAAACAACTGAATGTATGGAAATTATTGGGAAAATTAATAGCAAGATTCAATGGAAATAATTCGATTTTTTCCTAATAAAGAATACTTCAAATTACATAATTACAGATTCCAGGGAACCAGACACTTAAATCCATCAGTGACATTTGTCTGACTTCCGCCATTTCCAGAGAAAATTAGAAGCTTATTTTGGTTTTTGTTCTCACTCCTCTCTTTCCCTCACCCACTCAAACTGGATTGAGATGTTTGACAGTGTAAAGTCCAATACAATGGAAATTAGAATCTAGCAAAGTGAGAAGCTGTGCAAAGTCATTTACATACTGCGAAATCAAATGTTCCCATTTCTTTTCCAACACACATTGCAAAAGCACAGAAATAAAATGAGATCCAACTCTAAGTTCTATTTTGAGCAGAGGTTTTAAATGCCATCAGCTTAGATTAATGTGCTATGTATTAGTCACCTTGCATAAATGTTTCATTTAAAGGAACCCAATTGAATGTTTTTCCTTAAATGATAATATGCTAAAGACCTGGCAGAGTACTCTCAGATAAAGAAACCAAAACATGACTTTTCTTGCCATTATTTATAAATATCCAAATAACCACAAGATTATAGCCTAAAACTAACAGATTCCTATGAAAACCAACTCATCAACTTCTATCTTCATGTCTTATAAATTATATTTATTTTAGTCTAACACTCAGTTGTTAATTATATATGTGACGTAGGATTGTAAAACTTTAGAAATGGAATGGATGTCACCTCTTACTTAGATGTTATTATTACCACTTTTTAAACCCATGCCAGATATTATTCATCCAACATGACTATATTTTCAATACTGCATTTGAATCCTCAACATTGAATATTAGATACATGGTCAATGGATGGAAATAGCCTTAGAAAGATTATTTTTATATGCACTGCCTTTGTATCACTTCCTTTTTGTTGCTGGTGAAAAATACCCCAAAACTGGAATTAAAGTAGAGGCTTCTTTTGGCTCACAATTTCAGTGGGTTCAGTCCATGGTGAGCAAGCTCCATGGGAAACTGGTATGACAGAATAGCAACGGCCAGAAAGCAAAGACAGAAATGAGGAGTTGAAAACAAGAACACAACGGTCCAGGTCACAGCCCCAGTAATCTCCCTCTTTCCAGCCAGGCCCCACCTCCTAACAGCGCATTTCGTACTGAGCTCAACAGCAGATGGATATACTGGTTAGCACAGAGGCCCCATGATTCCTTCACCTTCTAAACACATGAGATTTTTATTTTATTTTAAAGAGAATTAAAAATAACAAAATAACAAAAACAAAACAATAAAAATGATACAGGATTTCAAAATAAAATGATAGGAATTAAGAATGGTCATTGTATTACATGTTGTTATCTTCAATGAATTTGCCCAGATTACCAGATGTAAGAATGCGAGATTGATCAAACAATTAAAGAGAACAAAAAGTAACTAAAAAAATTAGAATACAGAGCTTCACTAAACAAGATGGTAGGAATTTAACAACAGTTGTTATATTGTACATTGTTGTCTTCAAATTACTAACACATGAGATTTTGTGAGACATTTTAGATCTAAACCATAATATTCTAGCTCTAGCCTTGAAAAGGTTAATGTACATATCAAAATGTAAAATGTATTTAGTTCATCTCTAACAGATGAGTCCCTTAAATATGAGTCCCTGTAAAAATCAGAAAGAATGTTAAATACTTCCAACATACAATGGCACAAAGGTAAACATTCCCACTCCAAAAAGGAGGAATACCAGCATAAAAAGGAATTAAAGCATGACTGAAAACCAATAAGGCAAATATCAACTCCTGTAGGTGCATGTTTAGCACCTGAGAAGGCTATGGCAAGATGTGAGCTCCAAAAGGACTGGCTGGCCCTGTTCCCACGGCACTGATGGTTGCAGCCCACATGGCCTCTCTTGGCTACTTGGGCTGCCTATGTTTACTGCCTGTGGCTTTTCTCAATAGACAGTCCATGTTCCTGGCCTCCCTAACTTCCTGCATTTTCCACTGTACCTTCGGTTTCACCCTCACAGCTTCATTCATCACCCTCTCAGGGACACCTAGCAGACACTTTGATTCTGTCACATGTTTTTGCCTGGGATACCAGGCTATTTTCTCAAACCTGAGTGGAAACCTCCATGACTCCATAACTCTTGAATTCTGCATGCCTGAGAAAACAGCATCATGAGGATGAAACCAAAGTCTGCCACTATCTCGAGCAATAACAGGCTCTTTTGGACTATGGCTGCAGTGGCTTCTGAGTGCTGAGATGGCTGAAGATAGGGAAATGAATCCAGGGAAACCAATTCTACAGGAGCCTGCTCTTCACTAGACACCATGGGAATCCTTCTTAAATGAAAGTTTATAGTTTTGAACACTTGAGCCTGTGATGTGTGGGATTTTGCTGAGTCCTTAGATGCCCTCAAAACATCATTCTTATTGTCATTACCCAAAGCTCTTGACTTGCTTTTAATGCCAGTCTCTTCAGGAATCATGCTGATTTTTGCTCCAACGTTGAAGGTTCTTTCTGGAAAAACTGTAAAGTTGTCAAACCATTCAACTCTGTTTAGTCCTGAGTCTCACTGCAGAGTGGGTTAACAGCATGCAGCAATAGCCATGCCACAGCCTGAACACTGGGCTTGTTTGAAATTTCTTCCAGCAGATTAATTAGTTTGCCACCCTTCATCTCAGTCTTCTGCAAAGTCTCAGGACATAAGCAAAAATGAAGACAAATTTTCTGCCAGAGCATAACATACACAGCCTCTAGTCCCACTGCCAATGGACCCTCTTATCCCCTCTGAAAGCTCCTGAACCTAATCTCCACTGCCTACTGTCTGTATCATCATTCTGATTTTCTGACATCTACTCAGAATTTCCCAACAAACAGGCAAATATAGAAAACTTTTACCAGGAGTAGAGCATTTGCTGTGACATTACCTGATCTAATCAATACATGAGACATCAGGAGAACATTTAAGATCTAAACCGTAATAGCCCTGTTTTTAGCGAGATTGATCAAACAATTAAAGAGAACAAAAAGTAACTAAAAAAATTAGAAGAATACAGAGTTTCACTAAACAAGATGGTAGGAATTTAACAATAGTTGTTATATTGTACATTGTTGTCTTCAAATTACTAACACATGAGATTTTGTGAGACATTTTAGATCTAAACCATAATATTCTAGCTCTAGCCTTGAAAAGGTTAATGTACATATCAAAATGTAAAATGTATTTAGTTCATCTCTAACAGATGAGTCCCTTAAATATGAGTCCCTGTAAAAATCAGAAAGAATGTTAAATACTTCAAATACAATACATGAGACATCTGGAGGACATTTAAGATCTAAACCGTAATAGCCCTGTTTTTAGTCTATGGATTATTCAATTCCATTTAATGCTCCCACCGACCTTATGGGTGGTCTTAAAACTGTATTTTAATTATTATTGATAGTATTATTATTTTACTATGATGAAAGAAAGGCATAATGAAGCTAATTATCTTGTCTAAAGTCACAGAAAAGGAAATGGTGAAGTGGCATCTAAACCCAGGTGGTATATGTCTTCAGAGTGTGATATTTTGTACAGTAGCATCTCTTAAAAATGGAAAAATGTTGGTCAAAGGATACAAAGTATCAACAAAAGAGGATGAATAAGTTTCTGTGCTGTAATGTGCAGCATAGAGTCAATATTATACAGTACTGTATTAATGTGCAAAAACTTTAATAGGATGAGATGTATTGGTTTATTGAAAGGAACATTTAATGCTTAAATTTCTTTCTGACCATTATATCTGTTAATCTGAACAACTACTTTGAAGGCAATAATATGCAACATAACAACCATTGTTGAATTCCTATCATCTTGTATCTTGAAATTCTGTATCATTTCTAATTCTTTATTATTATTTATTTTCTTTAAAATAAGAAAAGAAAATAAAGTACTATATTGTGCATCTGCATTTCAATGGATGGATATCTGCATATAATCATTTCTCCCCAGTTCCCTCAAAGGGTGAGGCCCTGGAGTCTAGGCTTCAGCACTGAGCATATTTCTTAGGACATGGCAGATGCTAAAAGAATACATGACTGGGGAGAGAAAATATATAAAATAATTTTCATAAAAGAAGACTGCCAAGAAAAATGAAGCCATTGAACTGGACATTTTTAATAAAAATAAAGATATGTTACACAAACTTTCAGTTTATCTTTAACAACCATTAATGATCAACTTTCCTAAAAATCAAAATAAAACAAGCTCACACCCCACTCCTATCTCAAGGAAGACTTGGTCATTGCCCTCATTTTCATTAAAGAACTTCCCAAAGAGGTCAATGATTGCTGACTTCAGATTATTATCCCCACAACCCAAATGCTATTCACTAATTAAGAGATCTACTTAACTTAAGTATTAAAACAAGAAATAAAACCCAGAATTTAATGAAGATATCTAATCCTTCCAAATCCAGACATCTAATCTTGGAAACAATGAAGTTCTCTCATGAGTAGCCTTGACAATAAAGTTTTTGCCCAATCATTTTAAATTCTTTTAATTTATGTGAATAGATACATAGATTATTAAACATGTGCAAGACTTAGATCAACCTATATAATGATTTTTCTCAAGATGATCATTTGAGTTGTCTATTATCTTTCCTATCCTTGGACATGTGTAAGTTACCTATAGGTACATCACAGTCAATGAAAATAGTACTTTAGAGAACCTAGAAAATTATGAAAAACATAATTATGAATTTCACTATCAATATATGCACACAAAGTAAAACACACTCCAAATAAAACCTAATCTAAAACTCTCTGAGTATTTTAGAACTCCAAAGTCTCCTTTTCCAAACTCTTACACAAAAAAAGAAACATTTCTTTTGGGAGAGAACTCCCTTAAAATTCTGGCGGGTAAAGGACAACATTTTTTAGCATGAGAGATACTAAAATTAGTAAGAAGCACAGCTCCTATGTCCAAGGAGCTTATAATCTATAGTGAGGACACAGAAACAAATCACTATAATAGATAATATATGACAAGAAATGATACAAGAAAAGAGCCCTAGAATTCCCAGGAGAAAAAGACTGCACTGGGTTGGCTTTTTAGAGGAATTTCAAGTGCGCTTGAAATCTATAGACAGATGAGAGAGAGCAGAGGAGCGTGTTCAGAGAAGAGTCCAAAACCCAAAGGCAGGGACTCGCAAGCCCTCAGAGAAAAGTATGAACTGTTCAAATTGGCTCCTTGAGGCTGTATGTTGGGGGATGCTGTACAGGAAATGTGGAGGGAGGTCAGGCAGGTCCAGGTCATGCAGTACCTAGAATGTCCAGCAAGGCGTTGACGGCCACACAGGAGCACCAAGCGCAAAGGCAGGCTTGTTCTGGACTGTGTGCCTTGTGGAAGAGAAAGCCAAGATACACCAGAACAGTTCAAGTGAGCACTATCACAGATTTCAAGTAAGATGATGAGAAAAATTATGTAGAATATGTCAGAGAGAAATAATTAACCAGAGTTGATTATTGAGTAGAAAAGAAGGTTAAAAAAAAAAAAAAGCAGATAAGAGTTAATTCTCATTCTGAAACTTTCACCCTGAGTTGCCAGATCACAGCCATCATTAAAAGACAGAGCAGCTTAGAGATGAGGTATTGCTTTATAAAGGAAATCTGGGATATTTTTGGAAAATGTTCAGGAGGAGGTGACTCGGGTCACCTGAATGGAGACATGTGATTAAGCATTAGCAATTGAGATGAGTGCTTCTAAACACAAGGCGGGGCTGGAGAGATGGGTGTGAGCGGCACATCCAAAATACTGACAGCTATGGGTGAGGTGACCAAGGCAAAGATGAAGTGCACACATTCCGAGAGCTCTGTAGGGAGCTCAGATGTGCAGGCCTCAGGCAGATGGAGAGTATCACAGTGAACAGCACCAGGGGCAGGAGCTCCTTAAAACGCAGAAGGCTTTCTGGACGCACGTAGCCTGCCTCCCCAGAACACCTTCTGCAACCTGTCTCCACGTTTCCAAATACACTCGCTGAGAAAGTCCCTGAACACCCTGATGGGGAGTTAGCCCTCAACTCTGTGCCACTGTCTAGGCTCTGAGAATGCTCTTCCTGTGCCCTGATTACTTACACAGATGTCAGCCTCCGCCTCACCCCACTTCCCCTGTCAGTCTACCATTTCTCTTCACCAGGAGAAAGGGTCTCTTTTTCACTTCTCTTTTCAAATTCTTTGCCTCATGATTTCTGCTCTTTGTCAACCTCACAGAGAAAACATAGCAATATATTTGAACAGAGGAAGAGGAGGACAGATTGGAAAAGACAGCTGTAAATGCCATATTCATCAAGTTCCTTGATAGATAATTTCTGTGTCTTGAGCACCCAATAATGTAGGCACTATTCAGAACATACAATAAAATAAGATCTTCCACATAAATCATTCTATTCTTGGGTGAGAGGATCTACTTGTATTAATGATTAATTCATGGAACACAGTCTTATTTTCCTTCCACATGTACACCTGAAGGTTTTGACTAAGTAACACCCACATACCCGCTGGGAAAATCAAATCTACACCATTACTGATTAATTTGACAAATAAGTACACTTCAGGCTGTAGATATCACCAACACTAAATTCTACATTAATTATTTTTCTCTTTAAGACTCTATCATCTAAAGCACATCTAGGAACTTTTCCAATCTTTGAAAACTATTAAAGAATTATGAGTTACCTACTGGCTTAGACCTATGCTTTTAAATTTAGGTTTTTAAGGTAAAAATTACTCCCCCCAGCAGTGTAAATCGTGAAGGCTATGTGGGTCACTAACTGCTGGAATTTGAATTTTATTTGAAGTCCTAAGTGGGCAAACCTCATCACCTTCCAATCATGAACTTGGAGAAGAGAAGGCGGAGCTGCTTCCAGCAGATGCAAAGAAGAGAAAGGGCCGCGGTGCACTAATCCTGAGGAACTGTGGCTACTTGTCAGCAACTGCAAAGGGGCAGCTTACACCCACACAGCGCACTTCTTAACAGTAAGAGCTGCCAACCTCTAAGGCAGCTTCTTCTGTGAACACAGTGCTCTTCAGCACCTTCGCTCATTCACGGCAGGGCAGGTTGACAACCTGGAAAGCGGGGAAGACTTGGGGCTACAGCCTGTCAAACAGCTCTGCCTTCAAGACTTGCTTTATTAGTAGAAAGGAAAGACATATAAATCATGGATATGTCCTCCCCATACAGGGCAGCTTCAAGAAAAAAGCAGCTGAGCCCTGGACACCCATACTCATCTCAGTTTGCTCAGTTACAAAATGAAGGGTGACCTGACGGTAAGATACGTGGAAGTTCTAATGAACTATAAACATAATTCATTTCTCGGTGCTCATAAATCATTTCCCTATGTCTGTTCCATTTGCCAAAAATGTGTGGGAAAAGTAAAAAGACAAAGAAAAGCACCTG
Source organism: Chinchilla lanigera (assembly GCF_000276665.1). Lineage (NCBI taxonomy): Eukaryota > Metazoa > Chordata > Mammalia > Rodentia > Chinchillidae > Chinchilla > Chinchilla lanigera. The sequence continues at coordinate 8,370,496 of NW_004955497.1, read as the reverse complement.
ACTTAGAAAGCCTCTTCCTGGCAGGCTGAAATAATGGCACAGAGCCTGAGCTCAGGGTGGAGAGGAGTCCAGTCCACACAGAACAGCTAAGACCCAGATGGCCTCTGCCACCTAAACCTGGGAGGGTTGCACTAGGTCCCAGCTCCACATTTCTCACCACTTGTCCCTCAGGACCCAGGGAGACAAGACAGAATTCCAGTTGGGTCAAAATAGCCTAGGAAACAGTAATACATTCATAATTCATCACTTAGCACTGCCCCAAATATAGCACACAACACTCTGTGGGAACATTATTCAGAAGTGCATATTAGAATGAGCATCTTAAAGTGTGAATTACACATTTGTAAGTAGTTCTGTATTATATTCATGTGTCTGATTTTGAGACACCTACTGTGCTATAATTCCTAATGACAGTAATATTCCCAAAAATGAATCTTAGTGACCATAATGTCTGCATATAGTCAACTTGCCAAGAAGAAAACAAAAGAATCAAATCTTATCTCACATAGGCTGTTTCCACAAGCTGAACCAGCAAAGCTTTGCTACTAAGATATGATCTAAGAACATCCAGGTCTCTAAAGAGCTTCACATTGTACCTACACCTTGTCTCTCCACTACAGAATGGAAACAATTCTTCTTGACCTTAAATCTAACAATAACTTTAGTTCTAATGGTTTATGGTGCTCAGACATCAATTCAAGTACATGCAAGGTTTCTCTGTGATTTATTTGTAAAGAACAGATTTTGTTCATAGTAGGTGGCAAATAATTATAAATCAATTTTACCGTACTACTTTGAAAAACAGAAAACAATTCTGAAGAATAAATATCACTTTTAATATAAAGTATTGAAATAGGAGTCATTTTCTCAGGTACATAACAGGCCTTGTTCTCCTGGGTCTTCAAAGGGTCCCTAGCTAGTGTCCCTTAAAGTAGAGGTGAGAATACCCTAAGCACATCTAGAATTGTTCTGCGCGTACTTCTTAGTTCTGTTTTAACAGAAGCTGCTATTAGGAAGTCATAGCTTAACTCACTCTGAGGTTATTTACTTTTTCTAAGATACCAAATCTTAACGCTTTCTTTGGAAAGATACATACACTGAGAGTTTTGCATGTTTCCTCTAAAACAGAAATATGTCATTTGTTTTTTCTTTTTTTTTTGTACTAAAAATGATGACAAATTATTGCTCCTGTAGTTCAAAATCTTTGACTATGAATATGCATGCACATATACAAAAGCATGGTTTTCACACTTGCAAATGGCTTTATTTTTATGTTTCACATTTTGAGGCAGCTACTATGTAATGATATTATCCTAAATTATAGTGATATTCAAAAATGAATTCTATATGAAAGCAGATGTGAGCCATAGAATCTTCAGGAAACAAAGAAAGCAAAGAAAATGCCCTTCAAAACCACTTAGAACCACACCAAGATAAAGGAAAATGTAACACATGACATTCTAGAACAACTAGATAGACCAACATCTAGAACTGTAAAGGTACAAATGTTTTACACATCACATCTATAACCCCGAGAGAGGCCAGATAATAAACAAACCTGAGAAATGAAAGTGAAAAAAAAGCGTTTCCTGTTCTTTTCTCCCTTCCCTCTTCCCTTTCCCTCTCTTCCTCTCTCCCCCATTACTGCAGATCAACTCTATAACTCCTTCAAAGCAGCTCTCCACATGGAAAACTCTGGGTCTTTCCCAGCTCTCCAGTTCTTGATACCCAACATCGGAGAGTCATAGTTTCAGATCCATGAAAATGACTTTGACTCTGATGAGGCTACACTTAGTCAAATAATCAATCTCCAGACCTTTGGGACCCACAGCTGTTGTGATTTGCTTGGTGGGCTAGCGGCGCACACATTAAGATGCAGCCTAAAACATGTCTCAGGAAACAAGACCTGGAGAGACTTTGTTTCCACTATGGGAACCTAGTTGCCATACACTGAAAGACACTCAGCCACACTTACCCATTTTATCACTATTTAGATAAATTTAGAAGCTGGTTGAGTGCTCCGCCAATGTGAAGGCACTGGGAGAAATGATTCCATCAGCTAATAACTAACACCTAATATGTTTCATGATAGCACAATGTAGCATTGCCTTTCTTGGATCTTTGACTTCTTACCTAGAACCCATGAAGTAAAGGGCTTCTGGAATTAGTCCCCAAGTAAATCATTTTCTAGACTGTAAGACTGATATAATCATTTCCTGGTACATTAATTCCCTATGAGTAAGAAAAGGATAGTGCCAAATTGTCTGCTTTTCTTAAGTGGAAGATTAAAATGCAGTAATAACAATAACAAGAGTGTATCTGTATTCTTAACTAATCAGGCAAAGAAAACGACACCCAGGGACCCAGGCACACGGGTATGTCCTCAGCACACAGTCATGCCTGCCAGAGAATTGCTCAGGTGTGTGCCCACCCCACCTGCCCCACATGCCCCACTCACGGGTGACTGGCCGGCTCTCCTCAGGCTGGGCACTGTCCACAGATTGAGTACTGGAAACCGAAGAGACACTGGAGCTCCGGACAAAGCCAAATGCTGCCATCTTGGCAGCCGGAAGACGTGAGTACCCAGGAGGACGAAGCCCAGATTTGGGTAGATTGGATTTTGCAGCATTTGAACTGGAGGCTTTCTTTAAATCTGTCAAAATGAACCCAAAACAAAACAAAAATTCTCAGTTCACAGAAAGAGAATGCCACAGCAAGTAAATTCTAACCTAGCTCTATCATAAAGAGATGAAAATTATTGTACAGTTCATTTTTGCAAGTAAATCTATTTACAAGAAAGGCCCCTTACCATGGGCTGGGCTTCAAATAGCCCAGAAAGTGGAGGGGCAATTCCTGGCCTGGAGAATTAAGTAGTCTAATCAAGTAGTCTATAGCCTAATTACGTAGATACGTCAAGGACAGATAAATTACCCTACTACAAGGCTGAAGAAAAGGTATAGAGTGCTTAGGATACTGGATGAAAAGAGAATATTTAGTGTTGCAAGTCACCCTACATTGTGAATTACAATTCACCTGAAATTTTGACATATGATGAGCAACGAACCTTTGAAACACATACTCACTAGTGATTTCAATTGGCGGAAGTATTTATAGAAGCATGTATGAAGAATCATCCCACTGACCTTCTGAGGAGTGCAGGGATGAGGAGGGGCTCAACAGATTGAAATCTGAGTTCTCCCAACTATTCACCATATTTCCCCAAAGCCTTTGCCCTAACACTGAAAAACAGAGTTTCCTCCTGTAAATAATGATGACAAAACTGGTCTCAGAGATTTTGTGTCAAAACTTAACTACTGTTTTTACCACAGGACCTGACAGGTGCTCAAATTGATGTTACATTTTTCTCCTTCGCCCATTATCTGTTTTTATGCTAGTCAAACTTCAAACTTAGCTCCTAGATAAGTGAAAGCCAGCTTGTTTCAGGATGATATATATCAGGCCAAAAATCTGGCATGTTGACCAGGTATGGTGATGCATACCGGCAATCTCAGCACTCTAAGAGGCTGAGGCAGGAGGATAACAAATTTCAGCACCCCATGAGCAACTTAGACAGGCCCTGTTGCTGGGAAACAACATTTTGTTTTGTTTTGTTTTGTTTTTGGTTTTTCTCCGGTACCAGGAACAGAACTCACGACCTTGCGCTTGCCAGGCAGGCGCTTTGCCGCTGAGCTAAATCCCCAGCCCCTGAAACAACATTTTTTTAAAGAGCTATGGGATGTAACTCAGTGCAAAGGCCCTCGTTTCAGTTCTCAGTACTGTTCAGTCCATCAATCAATCTGGCATGTCGGCACCACCACAACTCGCCTGAGCGAGGACCCATCGACAGCTCAGTGATGATCATCACCTCAGTAGGAGGAGGTCTCAGGACCAGACTGGATTTTTGGAAGCTATCGACACACCACTGCTTTTTGTCAAAAATGTATAAGGTCCAACCTTCTTAATATTCTATATATTGCCTTCCTCCAATCATTTAACAACTTTTGCCTCTTTACCCTAAGTGGCCTGTACACAGAACATTCAGTAACATTCTTGGCTAAGCAAATCTTTATTATCTAGTAAGAGTCAGCAAATTTCAGGCTAAACATAATTTAAATAATGGCCCATTTATTTCAAAAAATCAATGAAGAAACTATGTATTAGAAAGTATGCATTTGTGGAAATACATAGAGAACTAGTACAGGCCATGCCAAGTCAGTGACAGTCTCCCCCCAATTCCCTCACCCTCTACCAGCAGCTCCCCCTGAAAGTGAGGCCATGGCCAGCTATCCAGATAAGGACAACCTGAACATGCACACGTGTAGTTTCCTGACTCAGGATAGGACGGGGAAGAAACAAGTGAGTACAGAAGGAAAAGGCAACCGCAGCTAGGGCTGCAAATATTCTCACCTCACATTTGTCCTAAGCTTGGAAAAAATGTGTATCTATGAAAAAGGAGAAACAATGCATGATTTAACATGTAGTAATGGCCCGTTAGTATCAGTAATTAATGTCATGTGTATTCTCTTCAAATTGTTCTCATATTACTCTGTAGACTTTAAGATAATGCCCCCCAATAGTGAAAGGGTGCCTGTATATCACATGGCATAAGTTCACATCAGACTGATTTTGGGTATCTATAGAGCTATAAAAGACCTGCTAAAAGTCAAATGTAATTTAGACAATAAATGTGCACTCAACCAATCATAGTTTTTCTTTACAAAAGGTTAAATATCCCTTCTCTAAAAAGTTTAAGACCCCACGTGTTTCAGAATTCAAAGTTTTTCAGATGTTTAAATATTTTCAGAGAACTGGCTCATGGATCCTAGTTTGAAAATCTGAAATCCAAAATCTAAAACTTTTTAGTATCATGTGAGTCCTCAAAGAGTTTCAGATTCTGGATTTTTTAATTAGGGATATATATGCAAGCAGAAAGTTATCTGTAACCTCCCTAAACTAGTTAAGCAGTAATTGACTTTATATACAAAAATTCAAATGTGAAAATATAATTTTTTAAATTTTATCTTAAAAATAAAAGAACAAAAACATATTAACAGACATCCATTTACAAAATAGCACAAGAACAATACAAACAATGAATTTCAGACAAGGTGACAAGAAGTTAACAATGGCTGTTGTATTACATATTGATATCTTCAAAGCGGTTACTCAGGAAAACAAATAGAGACATGCAATAATGATCAATTAACCACTAACTGTTCCTTTCAATAAAACAATAGAAGTTAGTAGTAGGACTGTGTTAGCTATCCTGTATATACATATGTACATAACTTTCCCCTTCTTTGTTTTCTCTTTTCCCTCACCCAAGTTGCTCTTTACTTTTAAGCAGTTTCCTTTCTTTTCACAATGTCTATCATACCTCCTAATTTTTATTCACTCTTTCAGGTTCTTACACTAGTGAAACAGTATGTTGCTTACACATGCAGGTCTGATTTATTTCACTTATGAGTATGGTCTCTAGCTGTGAGAAAATATAATTTTTTTCCTGTAAGTTAAACCCATATTTTGGGAAAGACAGAAAAGTCAGCCTTCTACCACTTTGGGATGTGGTAAGCATTCACCTGATATTTCTCAAAAAGTAAAACCTAAATTTGTTAAATCATTATAAAAGACTATACAGCCATTGAATGTATTCAAACACAAATTTATCTTATTCTACCCTTACTTATGTTCAATTATTGTTCATTCCATCAGTGGAAAGGAAGATGATATGGTTTGTGTCTAGATGTTCCCCCAAAGCCTCATGCAGTCATGGGGGATGGGCTTTTCAGAGTAGGTGGAATCTAGAATTTGTGACTGATTCATGGTCCAATGCTAGGATTAAGGGGGTCAGTGCTATACCTGCTCTAGGGTAGCTATATTATACACAGTGTAAGAGACAGAAAGAGGCTTGTCTCTCCTCCGTCCTTCCTCTTGTTGGTTTTGCTGTCTTCTGCCACCATGAACTGTTGTCTCTGTGTCATGCCACCCTGCCTTGGAGCCAGCTGATTACGGACTTAAATTTCTACAAACTATGAGCTAATAAGCTTTTCTTCCTTTAATTCTGGGCATCAGGTATTTTGTCTCAGCAACAAGAAAAGTAACTAAGACAGAAGGCATAAACATGTGGGGTGGTGAACAACACAGGATTCCAAGTTTTAGAAAATAGTCTCTGGGGCTAGGGATTTAGCCCAGCGGAACAGCGCCTGCCTGGCAACAGCAGTGTCTTGAGTTCAATTCCTGGTACCAGGAAAAAAAACAAAAGAAAAAAAAAAAGAAACTAGTCTCTGAACAATTGCATAGCTTTCTTCAGTCCCAGACCAGCACGTTTTAAAATAAAGGCATACAAAAGCAACCCTTTGTTTCCATGAGTTCCATGTCCACAGATTCAGCCCCCTGCAGATCAAAAATATCTGAGGGGAAAAAAATCACATCTGTACTGAACAAGTATGCACTTTTTTTCTTGTTATTATTTTCTAAACAATATAATAGCTAGTTACATAGCATTTACCCTGTACTAGCATTTATTTTGCATTAGGCATTATAAGTAACCTAGAGATGATTTAAAGTTCCCAGGTCACATGCATAGAGTATATACAAATATTACACCATTTTACACAGAGACTTGAGCATTCAGAGATTTTGGTATCTGATGGGGTGGGTAGGCTCCTAGAACCAATCCCCCATGGATACTGAAGGATGAATGTATTTCTTTCTCTCTCTCTTTCCCTTTCTCCTCTTGCCCTTCCCTCCCTCCCTTTCTCCTTCCGTTCCTCCCTCTGTCTCTTCCTCCCTTTTACTCTTCCATTAGAAAATGCCTGTAAGAGGGCCCAGATATAGGACCTTGCAGAGGAAGACTTCAAAAGCACTAGTGTATATAGAACAATGAGAGTTGGGAGACCACCCCAGCCCAGCCTCTTGAATTTGAACAACACCCCAGCGCCAGTCCTCCTTTCATTGTTTTGAGAGAAGCAGAAAATAAAATAACAAAAGCCCAGGAAATGTGTAAAGCTCCAGGCCAAAGCACATACATAGTAGACCTCAAGACCTGACCCTTCAGTAACCTTTTCCCCACTTGAATCTTATTAAAGGTTCATAAACACGGGCTGTATCTCATGTATGTAATTTAATCAGAATGAACACTGGGATACACATGTGTGTGTTGAAAGCCCCTAAGATGATTCAACACCTTGTCAATCACTCCTGTCAATATTCCCCAAGAGGCCCAGTGAGAAGCACCTGGGCTGAGCTGCACATCTTTAAAACTGGAAAGTTTGATTTATGTGTGTGCTTTTCATTTCCCTGTCAGTCAGACACCACTTTCTGTTCATGCCTCCCATGAGCACTTGTTCCCATTATCTTCAATAAATGCGACTGCTTTTTCCTCTACCACCGGGTGTACACTTGTAATCTTTTGCTTGTCATACACAAGAGTCTGGTGAATCCTCTACAAGGAAGTATCAGCACTATTATAAGGAACTAAGAAAACCGTACTTACAGAAATAAAAGGGGTATACTGGCAATGTTCTATCAAGAAGAAAATAACAATTAAAAAACATTAATTATAAAAATGTCAAACGGAAATTGAGAAGCTTTCAGTTAGATTAACTAATGGAAACAAAGACTCAAATTAGGAATGAAACAAGGAACATCACTACTGATCATACAGAAATAACAATGGATCATAAGAGAATAATGTGAACAGCAGTACCTCAACAAAGTAGATAATCTAGTAAAATAGACAAACTGCAGACAGACAGAGCTCTGAAAAGCTGACTCCAGAAGAAACAGAAAATTTGAATACAGGTAATAGATTCAATTAATAATAATAATGATAATAAAAACTGCAAAAGCAAAGCCCAGGCACAGATGTCTTCATTAATGAATTCTAACAAACATTTAAAGAAGAGAAAAGGCTTCCAACTCTTCCCATAACACTAGTACTGTATTATATTGATAACACAGTAAACATCATGGAAGAAAAAATAACGACAGACCAATGCCTCTTACAGATGCAAAATTCTCACCAAGATACTAGCAAATTTAAGGCAGCAACATACCGATATACAAAGGATTATATATCATGGCCAAATTTATCCCAGGAATGGGAGATTAAGGTAGTACTGTATACTTAAATCAAGGTATGACACCATATTAAGACAATAAAGAAAAACCCCATGATCATCTCAATAGATGTAGAACTCTAAATAACACCATGATTTTTTTTTAAAACACAGTGAACTTGTAATGCAAGAAAATGTTTTTACAATCTGATAAGGGCAGTTAACATCATGGTAAAAAACAAAAGCTTTCCCCCAATAACAAGGAGGAAAAAAAAAAAAAAGAGAGAGAGAGGCCTGCTCTTACCACTTGTATTTACATTATATGGAAGGGTCTATCCAGAACATTTAGGCAAAAATGTAAAATTACTTATATTTATATTGGAAACAGGAAGCAAAACTTTCTCTTTGAAGAAAGCCATTAAGAAATACACCTTAAAAAACCATTTGAATCAGTGAGCTAGCTTAGCAAAGTTACAGAATAAAAACAATATGCAAAAATCAATTGGATTTTATACACTTGCTATGAACTACCCCAAAATGAAATAGAGAAGGCAGTTTCACTTACAAAGGACCAATAATTAGAAATTGCAATAAACAACTGACTACACAGTTTTAAAAAGTCTGCCTGCTAGCAGCTATTAGCCTTGAACCTTCAGCCCCTCGCTCTATTCCCACCCCTTCCCCACGTCTGGGAGCCCGTAAGTCAGCCAGTGCTTGTTCCTTTGATACTAGGAGGCAGTGAGGTAGGAAGTGGTAGTAGATGCAAACCTCACAAGCCCCAGTCCACTTGCACGGGAACCCGCAGCCTCTCACACTTGCTAATGACAATAAAATCCAAAGGTGTCATTCATTCCTTGCTCTTCAGGCCATGTCAGACTTTTTTAAAGGCCTGGGCTGCTCTCCCGAGAAACTCCAATTAGGTAAGTAATATACTTTTCATATCCTCTTGCTTTGTGTGTGCCATCATTGGTCTTCAGGGTGAGTACAAGAAGTGCTTTGAGCAGAATGCTGGGACCATGACCAGCACGACAGGGCTCCTTGTTCTTGCCTTGGCTCATTAACTGACCCTGCTACCTAAGAGCAGGCACGTGGCTTGAGCTGCTGCTTGCTGGGCAGCTTGTGCTTTGAGTTGTTTTGCTCTTTGTTGTGTTCAGACTCCCTTTATAGGGCCTGCTGACCTAATTTCAGTAGTGGGGCCCTTCCTAAGTTGGCCTTGGGTATGTCTCAGCTTGGCCCTGTCTGTATATCTAAGAATGAAGTTATCTGATGCTAGGCTCAGGCAAAAGGCTACTCTATAACTGAGTGGGTCTGTTTCTCAGCCAAGTAGTACTGGCTCCAGGTCTACAAAGCGCTTATGAAAACAGCTGAATTCTGTGTAAGGTACAGGCCCATTGGGTAGAGGTTCACAAAGAGTAGTCATTAAGTTGGGGCAAAAAAGAAAGAAAAGAAGGCCACTACACAAAGTGCTGCGCTTTGTGTTTCTAAAAACAGATGTTTTACAGGACCCTCAAGTACCTTGGCAGATGCTGCTACCTATGCTTCTGTTGCTACAAAAGCCTTAATCCTCAGGGGTGATAGGGAAAACCACCGTACCATGTAGCATGGTGAGAGGGTTAATTCAGACCCTACTTAAGCCCCATGTCCTCAAATCCTGTAATTGCTAAGGATGGCCCCTAACCCCGACAATACCGACTTACAGCTCTATGAAGGAAGACATTTATAAACAGGAGCAAAGTGGAGTGAACTTCTAAGAACAAAGAGAAGACAGAGAGAGGTGGAGGGAGGGGGAGAGAGGCAGAGGAGGAGTGCTGGATGCAAGAGAGGAAGTGAAAACCTAGAGCAATGTTGGACATAGTTGGAAATCCAAAAGTTACTTTAAAATTTATTAAATTTAGACAACAGAGATAAAGGACGTTGGCTGACTTTTGTACATCTACAACATAGGCAATGAACTAACTTCAACATCTGCGTAGTATACCAATTGGCAAACTTTGGTTCAACAACAGTTTTTCCTAGAAATCTCATTAAAAGTAAAGAATGTATTCCCTATAATTATAGTCTTCATCTATACATCTTTCCTTTACAGGTTAAGATTCTCTCATCTTAGGGAGCTATTGAACAAAAAATAGATGGCACACAATTATGTCTCAAATGAACCATAGAGTTATCATCTTCCCTCCACTGATCAGGCTCATAGCATCCAGTGTCCTAAAACACTGCACATTGGGCACGTGCATTTGGACCCAGTGACTGATAAACTGAGCTATAATTAATACTTTGAAACATATAAATTGGCTTTGCAAAATGGGACACTCACAGACCAGTCCCCCAGTTAAGCTAGCTAATATGCCCAATTTCAACAGGAAATGTGAGCACTGAAAGCCATTACTGTATATGCCTCCACTGCTTTTCCATGAACACCCCAACTTGGCCTGTTCTTACCTTAAAATGAATTACACCTCAAAGCTGATTGTGCAACTTTAACGCTATGATGCTACTCATGCAAAACTATAGATACAGCATTATTAAAATTTCTGACTTCAACTAATAAGCAACCAGAATATTATAGATTTCATAATATGTTCTGCTCATTTCCTATTTCAACAGTTTCTCAGTGACAGTTTTCCTTTACTTTCAAATGGATACAACACACTCTTTCAAATGGATACAAAACACATGGTACATCAGCATCCTTGCCATCATATCACACAGTCTTTGTAGGGAAAATCTTCATTGTATCCCACTTTTCCAGGAGGATAGGTATAACACTAAATTGATCATATCCTCCTCTGAGGATATTTATTTGAGACTCATTCAAGACACCCAAGTACTCACAAAGTAGTTTACTCCAAAGATTAGCCTATTGCCCTATGCATACTGCAAGCTCTTGAAAACTTGAATCGATTCCAAAATTACTTGGCAAATCACAATACTTCTTTCCAGACTACCAAGAAACAGCTAAATAATCTTATCAGCACCCAAAATGTTAAAAGCAGCTCAGGATATTTCAGGTTCTTCTAGCTTCAGGATGCAAAAATATTCCTCATTTGCTAATTTTACTGAAGTCCACCTTTAATGGAATGGTGGACTCCACCAAAAGGCTCTACAATTTGTGCAAATTCCAATCAGCTTGCACTCCTTTTAGTTTCCTCAGCAATTCTCTGAGTCTCTGCAGAGATTTTAACAACCTCCTCCCATGCTTCCTGGTGTCTCCCGACCACCAGTAATGGCTATAAGTTGCTCATAGGCTTGTAATACAAGAAACTGCCCCTTGGCCCTAACATATGCAACACAAAAATGGGAAATAGTAATTTACCATTTCAACATGCTGAAATTTCTTGAAAAGAGATGCTTTTACGTGCCTTGATCTTGGGCTCCTCTGTACCTTGGTTCCCATTATCGGGTCAGAGAAGACTCGTCCTATGAACTCACAGTACCTACCAAGGCCTCACTGTTGTAGGATGGAGTTCCAAACCTGGGCCTCCTAGAAATTCCCCTTTCCTCACTATCTTGGCAGTGTTAGAGGAGGTCACTCTTCTCCCAGTCTACTTGGCTACCTTAGAACCACTTGGGATCAACTGATGAACAACAATGAAAGTTTGTACACTTTTCAGAGGAAATGTCACTGTTGTAGTTTACATCTAAAACCTCTCCCCAAAGTCTTAAGTGTTCAGAGGTGGCGCATTTGGAAGGTGATTGGATCACTGAATGCTAGAATCACTAGTGGATTAATCCACTGATGAGTCCACAACAGAATATGCTACTCTGTGTTAGAGCCTTGAGTCACTGAGGTTCTGACATAGAAAGGCATATTCTTGTCTGCACCCAGTCCCACACTTTCTGCTTCCCACCTGCCATGAGTTGAGCAAATTTCCTCTACCATGCCCCTCTGCTATGTCATTTCTGCCTTACAGCCAACAGTCTTGGACCAAACCCTTTGAAACTATAAGCCAAATATCATGGTACTCGAGTTCATAAGCTTAATTCCTTCCATGATTCTGGTTGCAGAAACTGTTTTATGATTTTGGTTGCAATTTGATTAAATTCTGGTTGAATTCTGCAACTACAATCATAGAAAGAATAAAGTTTGTGAACCAAAGTATCACTGGAAACCACTCTTTTATATTGTGTATATTTGCTGGGGATATAGCTGAATGGCACAAGTGCCTGCTCGGTAAGCACAAGGTCCTGCATTTGATTACTGGTACTAAAAAAAAAAAAAAAAACACTAGGTATAAATTGTGTACATTAGCAACAGATATTCCTCATTTAACAACCCGCCTGTTTAACAACCATTCTTCTTTATGACTGAGGTGAGCTGTTCAGATTTACAACCTGGTGCTTAGACTTAAGACCTATCCTTTTTATCTGTATGGTTCTGTACATCTTTTTTATAGAGCCTCAAAGTCTTTTTTGTACAGTACACCTTTATATACTATTGTAGTTTTTGCTGATTGCTTTGTGCAGTACAGTACTTAGTTTTATGTTCTGTTCTACATTACAGTACTGCATGTAAGCATTATATAAATAAAAGCAGTCATCCAGTTGGAGTTTCCTTTGACTGTTTCTTTGTTCTGAATACTGTAATGTACATATTATATTCATGCTGTGGTTAATATATTGTGTCAACTTGAAGCCTAGAAGCTTAACTAAGTAACTCGGCAGTTCTACATCCTGGAGTGAAAAGGACATATTCTTACCACTCTGGGATGTTGTTCATTGTGTCAACTTGATAAGTTTAAAAGTTCAACTAAGTGATTCAGCAGGGGGCTAGGGTTCTTACTTTGTAAACATCCTCAGCTTGTGGAAGAGGAAGGCTCAGAGATGGTGTGGGCATGGGCAGATAGCCAATATACAATATAAGAGAGGAAAAGAGGCTTGCTCCCCTCCCTTTGTGCTCTTGCTCCTTTTGCTGTCTTCTGCTGCTTTGGACTGTTGCCCCATATCATTCCACCCTGCTTTGGAGCTAGCTGATTATGGACTGAAGCCTCCACAAACTGTGAGCTAAATAAACCTTTTCTTCCTTAATTTTGGGAATTGGGTATTTTGTCACAGCAATGGTAGAAAAGTAACCATGACAGAATTTGGTACCAGGAGTGGGGTCATTACTGTGACTATACCTGACCGTGTGGTTCAAGAGCCTTTGGGAATGGCTTGTGGGAAGAGTTTGGAAAGGTTCTGAGATATTGCCCAAAAGAGTACAGCTGGATTACCTTAGGCTGTTCTGTATAGGAGATTATGGCCAGAGCTCAAAGACCAGAAGGCTGGTAGAAATCCTGCCAGGAAAGACCAGGTCCATGAGGTTTCCACTGGGAAGAACGACAGTACTGGTTGTTTGACTCCAGATGATGTGTGTTATGGCTTGGCAGAAAGTTTGTCTGCATTTTGCTCATGTCCAGAGACTTTGCCTGAGACTGAGATTAATGGCAGCAGACTGATTAACCTGGCAAAAGAAATTTCAAGGCAGTTCAGTGTTGGGGCAGTGGCATGGCTATTGTTGGGCGCTTTTAGCCAGATTTGTGTTGTGAATCAAGAGCAAAGAGCCCAGCAGGATGATTTAAAACACTGTGAGTTTGGCCAAAAAGGAAGCTCCAGTAAAGCTGTGGACTACAAAGATAGAGCTGAGATTCCTGAGAAGGAAAGGGAGAATAGAAAAGATGGCCTGAAGGCATCACTAGGAGTAGCAAGTTTCCAACCTTTGCATCCTCAAACCTGCAAAAGTGAAAGACTTTGCTCTGAGGAGAAAACCACAGAGCACCATGTTCCAGAATGGTGGTGGCATAGAGAAATTCTTCCTCAGAATCAGGTTTAGAGTGCTCAGTGATCCAGGCACTCAACCCCTACAGCCAAGAGAGAGGAAAGCCTGGCTATTGCTCCACTGGCAGCAGACCACTGGCATCATCCACATAGAGCTGGTTTTAGGAGCATGCAGAATGCCAGAGTTCTGAGGTTAAAGAGACATCCACCTAGATTTCAGAAGAAGGCCTGGAAGGCAGGCAGTGTGCCCATGAGAGGGCAGTGTGTGAAACTGTAAATGAGAAGCCAAAGGTGCAGTGGAGACCCCAGAAGTTTGGAGAAGCCAGGAACCTGGATCATCTAAGGAAATCTGCAAGAAGAGAGCAAAACAGGCCTAAGAGAGAAACCATGGGAGCTTAACCACCAGAACTGCCATAGGAGTAGAATCACACAGCCCTTTGGAGCTCACAATGTGCCACAGGTTGCTTCAGATGCTGGACATGGAATTACAGCACTCACTGTTTGCTGAATTTTGCACTTGCTTTGATCCCATTCCTTTGTTTTTTTTTGTTTTTTTTTTTTGTTTTTTGTTTTTCTCTGGTACCGGGAACCGAACTCACGACCTTGCGCTTGCCAGGCAGGCGCTTTGCCACTGAGCTAAATCCCCAGCCCCTGATCCCATTCCTTTGTATTCCCATTTGTAACTTTTGGAATGAAAATGTTTATTTTGTGCCACTGAATGTTGGAAGTGTCTAACTTTTCATTTGTACACAGGCTTGCAGCTAAGAGTTTGTCTTACATCTCAGAGGAGACTTGGGACTTGGGCTTTTCTATAATGCTGTAACTGTTAGGACTTTGACAACTCTTGCAGATGCACTAAATGCCTTTTGCACAAAGAAGTGTGCAGGAGTCTTTGGCAGGTCAGGGTTAAAATATTATAGTTCTAATGTAATATAATGTTGATAGACAATACGGTACTTAAGAATAAGTTGTGTTATAAAGTTCAAGTTGTGACATGTTCAGAATAAGCATGTCTTTGTATCTGCAAACTGGTTTAAAGAAATGTGTCTGGTTGCTAGGTCGACAAGGGGTAGATTGTTAGGGTTGACACACTGTGTCAATTTCAAGTCTGGAAGCTTGACTAAGTAACTCAGGAGTTGTACATCCTGGGGTGAAAAGGATATGCCCTTACCACTCCAGGATGCTGTTCATTGTGTCAACTTGAGAAGTTTAAAAGTTTAACTAAGTGATTCAGCAGGGGGCTAGGGTTCTTACTTGGTAAACATCCTCAGCTTGTGGAAGAGAAGGGCTCTGACATGGTGTAGGTATGGATAGATCGTCAATATACTATATAAGGGAGGAAAAGAGGCTTGCTCCCCTCCCTTTGTGCTCTTGCTGCTTTTGCTGTCTTCTGCTCCTTTGGACTGCTGCCCCTGTGCCCTGCCACCCTGCCTTGGAGCCAGCTGACTATGGACTGAAGCCTCCACAAACTGTGACCTAAATAAACTTTTCTTTCCTTAATTTTGGGCACTGGGTATTTTGTCTCAGCAAGGAAAGAAATGTAACCAAGACAATACAATTCCTCAGTTAGTGACCAATTCATTTAATGACTTACTTTCAGGAATGGAACTTAGTTGTTAAATAAGGAGTGTCTGTATTTTGTCCTTGTGATGGGAAAGTGACTACAGGAAACCGATAACAGGAGTGGGGTCTTTGTAATGATATACCTGACCATGTAGTTCAAAAACCTTTGGAAATGGTTAGCAGGAAGAATTTTGAAAGGTCTGGAGATGGTAGTTAGAGAAACCCTAGAATGCTATAAGGTGAGCTTGATGAGCCATTCTGGTTGTGCTGAGAAGACCAGAATACTGATAAGAATGCACACAGTAAAGGTTGTGCTCATGAGCTCTCAGGTACATGTGAGCAGTCTATTGAAAAGCGGACTAGAGGCCACTCATTTTACATCTGGCGAAGAGCTTGTCTTCATTTTACCCTTGTCCTGAGGTTTGTATGAACCTGAATTTAAACATGGTGGACTAATTAACCTGACGGAGGAAATTTCAAGGCAGCATAACATGAGGAAATGTTAAGGAAGCCCAAACGCAGGCAGTGGCGTGGATATTCCTGGTTGGGTTAGCAAGATCTACAGCGAAAATCAGGATCAAAAAGTATACCTGGATGATTTGAAACATTTTCAGTTTGTCCAGAAAGGAAGTGCCTGTAAGTTGGAGCCACAGAAGGTGTGGTTGCTGAATAGATTAGCACCACTAAAAAGAAGCTTTGAGAAGAGAGGCCCAGGGTACTCTGTGCAATCAGAGCTATTTAGGGAATTCTCTTCCCAAATTCAGCCATTCAGAAACTCAGAAGCTGTTGTAACCATGGTCCAAAGGCATCTGGCTATTGCTTGAGCTTGTGGGAGATAATGGTATCACCCACATGGTGTGCAATTTTCATAGATATGCAAAAGGCAAGAGTTATGGGGCCATGAAAACTTCCACTAAGACTTCAAGGGAAGGACTGGGACATCAGGCAATGTGGTATAATAAAGGCAAAGTCCCTGCCAGGAGTGATGCATGAAGCTGAAAGGTATAGCTACAATGTAAACCCCAGGAAGTTGGAAATGCCAGAAACATGGAACAACTGAAAAAAGCCACAGGCAGTGAAAAGAACCAGCCCAAGAAAGAGATCACATGGGCTGCAACCAGCAAGGCCATAAGGGGAGGATGCCTAGACCTCTGGAGCTCACATCTTAAAATCACACGCCCCAGGTGGTACACATGGAGCAACAGGATTTCACATCTGTTCTGCTGAGTTTCAGTCTTGCTTTGATCCAATTTTTCTCTATGCCCTATTCTTCCCTTTTGGAAGAGGGATGCTTGCCCTGTGGAATTGTATGTTGGAAGTATTTAACTTTCTTTTTGATTTTCATAGGGACTCAAAACTAACAACTTAGTTTGAGTCCCTGGGTGACTTCAAACTTTGGACTTTTGAGCAATGCTAAAACAGTTAAGACAACTCTTGGAGATGGACTGAATGCATTTTGCATAATGAAACAGATATGAGCCTTTTGGGTTGGAGTCTTACAGTTAGATCTAAAATGTCCCCCAAAGTCTCCCATGTTTCAAAGGTGACTGGATTGTGGGAACACTGTAGTTCATCAGTGGATTAATCCATTGATGAGTTCATAGTTAAATGTGCTGTTATGAGGTGGGATCTGGCTGGAGGAGGTGGGTCACTGAGCATGTAATCTGGATAGGTGTATTCTTGACCCCAGCTTATTCCACTCTCTCTGATTCCTGGATGCTTGAGTTGAACAGCTTTCTCCACCAGACCCTTCCACCATGCTATTTCTGCCTTGAAGCCAACGAACTATAGAGTGAACCTTCTGAAAGTATAAACCCAAATAAATCTCTTCTTCTTTGGGTTGTGGATGTGAGACGCTTTGTCCCACCAATGGTAAAGTAACTAAAATAGTCACCATTACACTTAATGGACGTTAATAGAGAGCTACTGCTTTTCATTCACTAGTCAGTACTTCTCTGATAAGAGACGGCACCAATCTCAGGCAGCTCAGGCTTCTATAACACAGAGTGATAAACAGGGTTCCCTCATCGTTAAGGAGGCTGGAGGTCTAAAAGCAGAGTGCCAATATGGTTGAGTTCTAGAGGGGGATCTCTTTCTGAGTTTCAGATAGCAGCATGCTGTGTGCCCTCACATGGCAGAGAGAGGATACCCTGGTTTCTCTTCTTCCTGTACTACTATAGTGGGCTCTTCCTATACTTTCATCTTGACTGCACCTAACTGTAATTATACTTCAAAGAACCAAATCCAAGTACTTCACACTGCACAAGAGTTTCAACATATGAAACTTAAGGAAAGGCCAGGCATAGTGGCTTACACCTATAATGCCAGCACTCAGGAGGCTCACACAGGAGGATCATGCAAGTTCAAGGCCAGCCTGGGCAACAAAGTGAGTTCCAGACCGGCCTGAATTACATAATGAGACCCTGTCTCAAAACAAAATAAAACAAAACTGAAGGAAACACAAACATTTAGTACATAACAGGATCCAAGGATCAGCAAAACTGGACAAATTTTAGAGAGTAGTATGACACCAATTCTCTGACCCAAAGTTGATCCCCAATTGCATAATTTTATGCTCCTGGGCCATGGTCAATGGCCTAGCTCTTTGGGCTAACCAGTGGCAGGAACTATTTATTATTCCAACCTGCCCTATTGGAATAAAAGCTAATCCTGGGACTTTCTTGCTATAGATATCTAAAATATAAATTAAGGTCAGGAGTCTCTACATCTAATGAAGCCATAACAAAAAGGCATCAACAGAGCATTCTTCATCTACCTTAGACCTCCAGTCACTGCTGATAATAAGGCACTGGTTTTGCTTCTCAGAATACACAATGGGGGTTTTTTAATTGAAGGCAACTTTTACCTTCCTTTTTATATCAGGGTCCAAACCTCATAAATCACCATAGTGATTTACCAAACAAAGTAAAATTCAAATAATGACTAAATAAAATTTTTTTTAGTCATCAGTGAAACATAAGGGGTGAATTGTAATGAAGAGACTCCAATTTTTAAAGAAAGGAGAAAAACTAAGAATGGGAGAAAATACTTGCAAATTGCATATCTCGTAAGTGTCTAGTATCTAAAACATATAAGGGACTATTTTAACTCCACAATAAAAAGAAACAAACTTCCCAGCGTCATGGCACACACCTGTAATCCCAGCACTCAGGAGGCTGAGGCAGGAGGAGTGTTTCAAGTTTGAGGCCAACCTGGGCTACAAAGTGAGCTCAAGGCCAGCCTGAACTGCATAGCGAGACCCTGTTTACCGAGAACGAAAGTTTATAATTAGTGAAGGTTTGAACACATCTCTCTCCAAAGACAGCACACCAATGGCCAACAGCACATGAAAAGATGCAAACATAGGGGCTGGGGATTTAGCTCAGTGGCAAAAGCGCCTGCCTGGCAAGCGCAAGGTCGTGAGTTCGGTTCCCGGTGCCGGAGAAAAAAACCAAAAAAAAAAAAAAAAAAGAAAAGATGCAAACACCTCTACCTATCAGAAAAATGCAGATCAGTACCACAATACCATACTGCTACACATCCACTAGGTTAGTTATAATCAGAAATACAGTTAATATCAAGTGTTGGCAAGGATTTGGAGATGAAAACTCTCACACATACATGTTGCAGACATGGAAACACTCCAGTAGTTTCTCAGAAGGTTAAATACAGAAGTACTATAAGACCAAGTAGTTCTACTTTCCAGGAATACCCAATGAAAAGATATGTCCACATATGCACATCAATTTTCTTAGTGGTATTACTTAAGAGAGACAAAACGAAAACAATGTAAGTAGCAGATACCTGAACACTGGAAAATTTTAGCCATTAAAGGGATGAGGTACTTGCTACAATTCAGATGAAACTTAAAAATATTAAAACCAAACACAAAAGGTTATATATTACACGATTCCATTATATGAAATGTCCAGAACAGGCAAATCTTTAGATACAGAAGTAGATGGATACTTTACAGTGTCTTGGTTACATTTCTCTTGTTGCTGAGACAAAATATCTGACACCCAGAATTAAAGAAGAGAAGGTTTATTTAGCTCACAGTTTGTGGAGGTTTTAGTCCATACTTAGCTGGCTCCAAGGCAGAGTGGCTAGGCAGAGGGCAACAGTTCATGATAGTAGAAAACAGCAAAAGCAACAAGAACAAAAAAGGGGAGGAGCAGAAGCAACCAGCCTCTTTTCCCTCCCTTACATTGTATGCAAACTACCCACCCCAGGGAAGGTTTAGCCCTCACACCCATGATCCCAGCATTGGACCATGAATCAATCATAAACTCTAGAAGCCCACCCCATGACTGCCTGAGGCTTTGCAGGAACATCCAGACACAAACTATACCAACCAGGACTAATGTTTGGGGGAGATGAGGAGTGACTAATGGGTGCAGGGTTTCTTTCTTTTTCAAGTGATGACAATTCTTTAAAATTAATTCTTATGATGACTGCATCATTCTGATGGTATACTGAAACCCACAGATTGTGTCCTTTTTTTTTGTTTGTTTGTTTTTTGTTTTTTTTGTTTTGTTTTTTTGGTTTTTCTCCGGTACCGGGAACCGAACTCACGACCTTGCGCTTGCCAGGCAGGCGCTTTGCCGCTGAGCTAAATCCCCAGCCCCTGATTGTGTCCTTTAAAAGGTGAGTTGTATTAGTATGTGAATTATATATAAATAGAGCTTTTATTCAATAAAAAGTTTAAAATAGAATGTGTGATTTTATCTTGTTAAGTATAAACTTAAGCGAGAGGTTTTTCTCTCTCTCAAATCTGTGTCAGTATCTTCACTTTTAAAGGGCCTACGTCAGAGAATTTGATCTGTCATTGGGTGTCCTCTACAAAACAACTCTACCGGGAAGGTGAAAGAAATGTTCTCTAGAACAGATCAAAGACACTTCCAAATAAACATCACTACACTGGGGAAATTACAGTAAAACCAAAAGTTAAAAAATGTAAAAAGAGTTTATTATTAAATATTCAAACTTCATGCAAAGAAGGTAAGGTGAACTTATTTATTATTACCAAGGCCTTATACTCTGATAAGATTTTGCAAAAAAAAAATAATAAAAAATAAAAAAATTCTTGTTTGAACTATAAAAGAGATTTTGCTGTCTATTGAAGTTGTAAAAGATGTGCTGCTGCTTCAAAGTAATATTATTTTTTTCTTTTGGGAGATAAATCCTTTGAAGAAAGAAAAGCTTCCTATTTTGAGGAAAGCTGAATTGTATTTGTTTTGGCTTTCTTTCCTTTCTGTATTGATTGCTTTTAAATTATAACTTTGGAAGGCTACGAAACTATCTCAATGAACTAGAATCAGATTAGATTGCTTATTTAAGGTTCCATATTATATTAATAAAGATCCATCCATCATTGTCCAACATTGTTGACATCCCAGCAATAGAATAAAGAAGTTAAGAAAGCAATGTATATTAATTTAATTTAAAATGCCTCACAGACACCTACTTTGGCAAGAGACTTCACCAGCATTATGTGAAATACAGAAACAAACTAAGAGCAGTCCCTGAGCTCGGCTGTCCCCCATGGGAGGAGAAATGGCAAATATTGATCATAGGTGATCACAACCACAACCAGAACAAGAACAGAGGTAAGATGAAAGCTATACAAAGAAGAAAATTAAGTGAAAGCAAGATTATCAAGCTGAATGACTCAGTGTTTTTTATTCAAAGATCATTTTTTTTCTATATACTTTTGTAGTTGAAGTGATTTATTTTTCTACCATATCGAGATGTTCAAGCCAATGCATTTTTTGAGCCAAATTATTTCTTGATTTTATTATAGTTCTTCCTAGCTACTTTTAAAACAGTTTCTTCTTTCACAGACACTTTGTCAAGAGGTTTTGTTCACACAGCTGAGAAGCAATTCTGCCTCTCACCTTGTTTGGGAATATGAACAAACAACAGTTGTTTCCACCAAGCTTCTTTCACACTGTGACAAAACTCTGCAAGCAAATCCTTTGGTATTAAGGCTACAGCTCTCCTGATGGAGACAGGAACACAAGAAACAAAGCAAGGGAAGTAGCATATTTCATTAGTGTACTGCTGTAATGCTGGATACATTGTGTCAACTTCAGAAGTTTAACTAAGTGACTCAGCAAGGGGCCAGGGTCCTCACTCTGCAAACATCTTCATCCTGTGCAGGAGGGGGGCATGGAGATGGTATGAATACCACACCCTCCCTTGAGGTGGGAGGGGTAGCTTGCTTATAATATAAAGGAGGAAAACAGGCTTGCCCCCAACCCTCTTTGCTCTTGCTGCCTTTGCTGTCTTCTGCTACCTTGAACTGTTGCCCCTCACCATGCCACCCGACCTTGGAGCCTGCTGATAATTGACTGCAACCTCCATAAACTGTGAGCTAAATAATTTTAGCTTAATTTTGGGTGTTGGGTATTTTGTCCCAGCAATGAGAGAAAAGTAACCAAGACAACTACATTTCTGATTTCGCATGATTACTGCCAACTGTCTGATTTAAGATTGGACTCAAACTCTAAACCTCAGTTTACGCAATGAAAGTTGAGGAAAACTGCTTAATGAAAATTGTCACTAAAGAGCTTGTTATATTGTCTGATATGTAATATATATCCCAAAATTCACAGCTAACAACTGATATTTTGGCTATCACTAAAGGCAATGTTGTAACTGCAAAAAGCATATCCCCACCAAAAGAAAAGAAAAGAAAAAAAACCAACATAACTCAAGAAGCATAGTAGCCTATTTCCAAGATGGCTCTCCAGTGACTGTTAGCTGTAAATCAGAACTGATCTGGTTGATTAATGAAATACTGTGACAGTGTGTGACTGCTGAATCTAAGTCATAAAGTACTGCAGACTGCTCTTGGTTCCTCTTTCTAGGAAAAGCCAGCTACACTATAGGGACATTCAGAAAGCCCTGGGCATCCCTTTGCTAGCCATGTGAGAAACTGCTTCAGCTTGGAAGTGGGTCCTCCATCCTCCATTAAATATTTTGTGATTGGAGACCAAATGAAATCTCTCTTCTGATGAACAGACCTAACTGCAACCTCCTGAAAAGCTAAAAGCCTGGCTCACCCAGCCCAGCTGTGCCAAATTACTTATGTACAAAGCCATTAGATGGTAAGTGACTGTTGTAACTTTAAGCCAGTTGTAACTCAGTAATATACAACTAGTGCACATATGGATACTTGGAATAGAGGTGATCCCACAACAAGAACCAAATGATGTAGAAACAGCTTTGGAGCTGGCAGAGGGTGGAAGTAGCATGGAACTTGAGGAGAACATCAGTGAAAGCCTAACGAGCTTCAAAGAGACTTTGAGAGAAAACGTAACTTTAGGGGAAGCTGTCATTGGGGGTGTAATGAAGGAAAAAGAAACTGATAAAAAATGAACCCTTATTAATCAATGGCAGAAAATTTAGTAACAGTGGTACATACTGTCATATGAAATACAGAGGTCACACCCAACGAAGTTTGGAAAGTAACTAAAATTTCTAGGTAAAGTGCTGAAGGCACTACCCACCTTCCTTTCACTGTCTGGTAACATGTAAAGAGCTAAGCGAAATAATTCAATATGAAGGTGCTGGTACAGGAAGCAGCACTTGCTAGGTTTGAAATTCCTGGCCTCTCAGATGATAAGATTTTGACCAGTGATCATATTTAGACCATGATCAGAAAAGATATGGGTTCATGATAAAGCCAAAGATAGGTTTATAATATCTTACCTAAGAAATAGATAAAATGAATAACTGTTAAGCAACAAGGCTTCTAGAAAATTAAGGTTTTCATCAATCAGTGGCCTTAACAAAAGCTCAAAACAGACAAAGCTTTCTTTGAAATGACATCGGGGATATGGCTTTGTACAATGGGAGTGAGTCCCTTGAAAGTTCCTCACTTACACTTAGGACTAGTGCTCAGCTAGCAGAGCTCATAGCTCTGACCAGGGCCCTACAACTCAGCACAGGACAAAAGGTCAATATTTATACCAGTTCAAGATATGCTTTCCTAGTATTACATGTCCATGCTGCCATATGGAAGGAGAGAAATTATCTAACAGCTAATGGATCTCCCATAAAGTATCATAAAGAAATAGATGATCTTCAGTATCTGTTTATGTGCCCTCCAAGATGTCAGTAATTCAATGTACAGGGCACCAAAAGGGAACTGATGAGGTATCTCAAGGTAATCAACTAGCTGATGCAGCAGCTAAAAAAGGCTGCTCAAGGGAGCCCCCTTCAGGCTTCCCTGATCTGGGAAGAGCCCCTTGGTCATGCTGGACCCAAATTTTCCCAGTCAGAGATCGAATGGGCTCTCTCCCATGAGTGTCAGTTCCTTCCATCAGGATGGTTACAATCAAACGATGGTAAATCGTTCCCACCTGGCGCTAGTCAATGGAAAATTATGAAGTCTTTACACCAAATTTTCCATTTGGGGAGAGACAAGACCCAACAGATGGTCTCAAAGTTATTCATAGGAAAAGGGCTTTCCCAGACAATTCAACAGATAAGTAAAACCTATCTTTATCCCTTCCCTAGGTTTTGAAGATGTCACGCAGCATATCGAGGCAGCTGGTCTCTCTCTCCTAAATGAAGAAGTAAAATTAATGAGACAGGCCGTCCTCCAAAATCGGATGGCATTAGACATTCTAACAGCAGTGCAGGGGGGTACTTGTGCAATTATAAAAACAGAATGTTGTGTGTACATTCCTGATCCATCTGCTGATGTCTCAATGGCTACTCAAGATATTAGGCAACAGATCAATGATATGGCAGATTCTAAAAATCCCTGGACCTTATCCTCTCTATGGGAGGCCATTACCAGGTCCTCTTGGTGGAAATCTTTGTTGATTATATTCACAATAATCCTGTTTTTCTTATTATTTGGCCCATGCATACTTAATTGTTTCTTTAGCTTTGTCTTCTCTAGATTTAAAGCTATACACCTACCCAAGATAAAAATGCCTGGTGTCTATTGAGGGCCCTTAGACAGACCCTCTGGGGAGCGTCTCTGACTGCCGGTCAACAACTACGACCCTTTTCTGCCTAAAGAAGCCAGAGTGGAAAACAACCATGCTGGCATCTCAAGTTTGAAATTCCAGCTTCCAGAATCATGAGAAAAATTTCTAAGCCACTTAGTCTGTGGTATTCTATAATAGCATGCTGAAGAGACTAATATAAGAGACACGGAATACTGACATATGCTATAAGTTGGATGAGCTCTGAAAACACTAAGACAAGTGAAAAAGTCACATACAAAAGGCCAAATATAGCACGCTTCCATCATATGGAGATGGCCAGAATAGGCAAGTGGGAGACAAAAGTAGATTAGTGGTTGCCAGGCACTCAAGCTTCAAGAAAATCTAGTGACAGCAAATTGGTATTTCTTTTTAGAATGATTAAATGTCTAACATGACAGTAGTAATGACTGTGCAACTCTGAGAACAGAGTTAAAACCATTGAACTAGGGGCTGGGGATTTAGCTCAGAGGCAAAGCGCCTGCCTGGCAAGCGCAAGGTCATGAGTTCGGTTCCCGGTACCGGAGAAAAACCAAAAAAAAAAAAACCATTCAACTTACACTTTAGTGGGTGAAACGTATGGTAGGTGAGTTATATCCCAAAAAAGTTATTTAAGAGAGAGAAAGACAGGGAGAGCTACAGAGAGACAGGGAGAAACAGACACAGTGAGATTTAGACTAAGAGAACACTGGAGCTAGCTAACTAGTTAACTCTCTCCAGAAAAGGAAAGGAAGACACAGAAAATTATGCAGGTGGAGGACTAGACAAGCGCTTATCACCCCAAGATGTAAGAAGAAAACAGAGGCATTAGGCTTTTGTGGTGTCAGTGAACACTCTGGCTACTTTAGAGTAGCACAAATGGTCGCTGGATGAGGATGTCCTCAAGGAGAGTGAAAATGAAGCAGCCCAGGACAGCAAAGGCCAGTAGAACTGAATCTCCTCCAGCTTCACCCAGTTTTACTGAGTCCAGAAACACTTACTGAACACACACTATGTGCCACGCCAGGTCTTACAGAAACAGGGCACCGTCACTGCTAACACCACCATCAGACACCTGAGTGCAGAAAATGACAATAACATGTGCTAAGTGGCATGACCGAGGCATGAACACAGAGCTGTGGAGGGATGAAGTGGAGGGGACTCCAGCCCAGCCTGCACTGGCCGGCAAGGGGGTTCTTGGATGAATGGCGCTGAGCTGAGCTGTACAGGGTCAACAGGAGCTTGCCAGGTTAAGGAAGGAGGCACTGCAAGGCATGGGCACAGCAGAGGCAGGTTGGACAAGCTTTGATTGACGTTGGGGCTCTTGATCATTCTCCTGGAAAAGCCAAGAAACAACTGTAAAGCAAATTGGTATTTGCTGTCCATTTACAAGTAAGCAGTGTGTATTGAATTGAGGTCCAAATCTTGGGTTTATCTTCTTGAAAATAAAATACTGAGGTTTAACAATTTTGGATTATTAGAATAAATAGGATCTGAGTGCCTGCATTTGCATTTCCCTTTATGTCTTCTCATATTACCTGATGCGACTGTTGTTAAGCTAGACAGTACAAATATCCAGTGACATTTTCACTGGACCCATATAACAAGGACCCAGAATAAAACAACTGCCAGTACAAAAATGAATCAAAGCCTTTGTATCAGAGAAATTCTAGGGAATTGGAAAGTGGGAGGGTCAGGAATAGAACAAGAAAGAGCATTATCAATAGAAGGAAATGAGCACAAGGTACTAATGATATCAAAACTACCAGTGTCAGCCTTTGTTGCTGGGCAGAACTGCTTATAAATAGAAGACATTTCAGGGTGACCTTGTACGGACCATCTTGCAGCATTAGAAGAGTTAGTAAACTATTAACTGATTCTATTGCTATTCGTGCTATTAAACTGCTATGTTAAAAATGTGGACTGATAAAGTTCCTAGATCCTATTTATTTTAGTGATTTTCAGGGAAGTCATCAGAAGCTCAAAAGCTAATCAGAAAGCATAATATCTTTGTGAGTGAATTCTGCTGACTCATGGTTTCCTAACCAATGGTTTTAATATTTCAAAGTGGAAGAAATGAAGCAAGTGCTCTATTTGCTTAAAGAAAAACAGAAACTTAAATTATGATGACCTAAGATGTCTTCTGCAAGCAATGTGATTAAAACACTTTCTATTAATGCTTTTACAGTAATGCATTCGTTTTGCATTACTGCACAGCATCCTACGAGAGGCTGAACATCAATGCTGACTTGACTTCTGCAAAACAAGAGACCACCACCAGCTAAAGATGGTAGTGAGAAGACAGCTCTTTTATTTTTCTCTAACCAAAGATGCCTTGAAGATAAAAGCAATTCGATTTTAAGAAGTAAAATTAAAAATCACAGCTAACATCTATTGATTGCTTTTTATTATACAATTTACCTATTTAAATCCAAACAACAGAGGGAAAAGAGACTGGTACTTACTGAGCCAGAGATTCCAATAGTTTTTGGAACACAGAACACAGAGGCCCTGACTGCTGAGCAGAGAAGTGCAGCCTGCAGCAGACGAGACAGCAATGCTGCAGTAGAGGAAGCAACCACTGACCTCCAGCCGGGACAGCCAGGGGCTCAGAGACAACCAAAGCAAGATGGAGCGAGAAATATGCTGAGAAATGAGGAGGGAACTGTGTACACATCCGTGCTCCTCCAGGCATGGAGTGCACGCTCTGAGGCAAAGTATTCACCTCCTAACCAACTATCCTGCCAAGCACTACAGCAGGAAGAAACAGACTCCTAAAGAATTAGAACAAATACACTCCAAGTTCATCCAACTCAATAATAAAAGATCAGGAAGAATTTGAGATCTTTCAGAATGAGGGGAAGGAGAGAGAGAGAAAGAGAAACAGCCCTGGAGATATAAAGGGAATCTAAACAACAAATGATATCTAGATGAATGAATGGCCAGGCATGGTGGCACGCCTGTGATTCAAGCACTCGGGAGGTTGAGGCAGGAGGATCACTGCGAGTTTGAGGTCAGCCTGGGTGGCAAAGTGAGTTCAAGGCCAGCCTGAACTGCATAGCAAAACCCTGTCTCAAAAAGACAAAAATAAACAAATGGATGAATGAATGAATAATATACTGCTATTAACATAAAACATATTCAACTCTATGCAATCAATAACTTCGAAGAAAT
>NW_004955497.1:8296599-8342767 GCF_000276665.1 Chinchilla lanigera | reverse complement strand
AAGGGTTTAAAGTAAAATCAAGAAAGACTGTCTAAAATGTAGAAGGAAAACATGTAACACAGGTAATACTTCAGGAGATACAAAACCAAGTAATAGAAATTCCAAGGAGAAAAAGGGGTAGAAATTAACAAGGGAGAACATAAGATGATTGCCCAGAGCTGGAGTCATGAGCCTTAAAGTTTAACAAGTGCTAAGCAAGATAAATGTCTCTTCTTTATCTGAC
Source organism: Chinchilla lanigera (assembly GCF_000276665.1). Taxonomy (NCBI): domain Eukaryota; kingdom Metazoa; phylum Chordata; class Mammalia; order Rodentia; family Chinchillidae; genus Chinchilla; species Chinchilla lanigera. The sequence continues at coordinate 8,342,544 of NW_004955497.1, read as the reverse complement.
ACAAGTGCTGGTGCACATACGCATACCTGTGTACAGATAGGCGCACACACACGTACACACATCTGGACTAACGGCAGTTTCAAAGGAAATAACCACAGATGCACTCCAACAAAGCAAACAAGTAAACCAGAGAGAAAGATGGGAAGTTCCAGAAAAACCACACATGGTTGAGAAGGCAAACAGAATCATGAAGTCCCCAGCAGGACGCACAAGGAAAAGCGGGAAAGGGCATCTCGAGAGAATAACAAATCTCAGGACACAGCCAGGGTCCAGTACACATTTACTGCAGGGCTCCTCTCCTTCACTCCCATGTGGGGCTCTACCTTCCCAAATCACTCAATACTCTCGGTGCTCTCCAGGTTGGGAACCTGGGCTTGGAAGTCATTATTTTAGAATAAGAAAGAAGGGGGAGGTGTGCGTAAAGATAAGAACACATTCCTGTGTTAGTCAGTTTCTCTTTACTATATCAAAACACCTGAGATAATCAAGATTTAGTTTGGTTCACAGCTTTAGAGTTTCTAGTCCAGGACTGGGTAAACCTATCACTTTTAGGCCTCTGGGAGCACACCAGATGGCAGTACTAGGGAGAAAGTGCTCCCTTTGTGGCCTGGGCAAAAAAAAAAAAAGAGGAAGAAGAGGAAGAAACTGGAGTCCCACAGTCCCTTTCAAGGATACCCCCAGTTACCTGTGAGGTTAACCATAAGGACCTGCTACTTGGCTCTACCTCTCAAAGGCTGCATCACCTTCCAATAGCACCACACTGGGGATCAGACCTTTAGCATGTGGACCTTTAGCATGTGGAGGACATTCAAGATCTAAACTATACCAACTCCCCTTCCATTATGTAAAATCAGGAAGACAGTCTTTATACTGGATATGCATATACACTCAGAAACAAAACAAGCATCTTGAATATCCATATCTACATAAGGTCAAAGATAACAGGAGGAAAAAATTTGGATTATTTATTCTCATCTTTACTGTCATTTTGAAAGGTAAACACAATTAGAGACAGATCAGCTAAAGGGGCACACCCCTCAGCTAAATTCCATAGAATTAGTAATGCCTCTTCACCATGAAGTTGACCTAGAGCTGATTTTTTCTTTCTTTGTTCTTTTCCTTTCAATCTATTCTGATGTGAACTTAACCCACAGGATCAGAAAGGTGTAATGTGTCAACTTGACTCATCATGAGATAGTTGGTATCTGGTTTAAATACTATTTTTGAGTGTGTCTCTGAGGATATGCTCAGAAGAGATGAGCATTTGAATTTGTGGGCTGTCCCTCATGTGAGTGGGCAGTATTCAATTTCTTGAGAGCCTGAGGAGAATGAAAACTTCATTCTCTGCCTGACTTCTTGCACTGGGACACCCATCTTTTCCTCCCTCTTTTCTCCTGGATCTCGGGTCTTCAAAGTACACCATCAGCTCTCTGGGGTCCCCAGCTTGCAAACAGCAGATTTTAGAGCCTCTCAGCCTTTATAGTCAACATAAGTAAATCATTTTAAACAAATTTCTAATTTCCTGTTGGTTCTGTTTCTCTGAAGAACCTTGACTAATACAGTAGGCTAGTGAAGTCGACCTCCTAAAAGCCATTTACGTCTCTCCATGCCTGCCTCTGCCATCACCTCACTGGGCTATACTTTCTGGTATCTTGCAAACACTCTCCCAAAGGGTCTTTGCCTCCAATCTTTCTTACCCCACCCCATTCCATTCCTATTATCAAATTTCAACTGACATTTCTAAAAGCCAAGTATGATTCTATTAAATTCTTGATCGAATGCTTTGATGACACCATCTTCCTCTTAGGAGAAAGGGCAAACTCCTTAGCAGTGTTGTTATTATCATTTCATCTCATTTCTCAGCTTTCCCCCAACACTCTACATTTCAGCCACACCAATCTTCACATTCCCTCAGCCTGGAACACCTTCCACTCCTTCCACTCCAGACATTCTGTATCCTTCACCTTTACACCTCCATTCCTTTGTTCTTCACACTAAGAAACTCCCTTGACCCCACATGTGGTCATACTCATCTCCTATGGCCTTCTGGTCTCTGAGGACACTGCCATCACCGCACTCAGGCACACTGTATCACAATGCCTGCAGAACCCTTTCTGTCTTGTTTATGGCTGCACCTTCAATGTCCAGGTCACTTTGACACACAGCATAAATATTTACTAAGCGTACAGTGCTTGCCTAATGAACACTTAGTATGTCTCTGCTATACCCCAGGGCCACCAAAACTGGGTCTCCCCACCTGAGCTTAGGAAACCTGCACTGCCGATGTTCTTCTAGGCAGTGGTGGTGGACCTATGAGATGCATGGTATTGTGTTTTTCTTTTAAGACAAAAGATGTCAATATAGAGTTATCTTTTCTAAACTAAAACATCACTATTCAGGTTTACTTGCAGTGTTGGCACTCTACAATAGTAAGTGGGTTTCTGGTTGCAGTTTGGCAACTGTCTCTAAAAGGTGCACCAGCACCGCTGTAGGCAGTTAGCACGTTCAGTTGTAGTGAAAATAGACCAAAGGGAGAACAGCTTTGTTTGCTCAAAGCACAATGAAAATATAGTTGCGGCCAATGTCCATTTTGACAGTAGGGAAGAATAAGGAACGTTGAGATACATATGCTAAGACAAACACCAGGGATGAATTGAATAGTTCTCTTGAAGCATCCAGGGTAAGTCCCAAGGTCACGTGGTATCCTTACGATGCCAAAGGAACTTTAAATAGTCCATTTTATCTTTACCATCCCAGTAATTCAGCAGTCTGTCCTATAGGGATATTTTCTCATCTGATTTAACTTTCATTAGTTGATGTCATAGCGAAGTGGTATGTATAAGCTGCCAATATATTCTCCTCATTCTCAGCACAAGAATCAACACTTTGTCCCATGTTTTTCATAGGGTTCTCATCCTTTGTCTTAAAAGAATCCATATTCCACTTATCTCCCAAGACTTACCTTTATTTCAATGTATGCTCTTTTTTATTTTAATGTAAATATTTAAATGAGGCATAAAAATCACTCTTACTTCTGTCCAAAACAAAATTCCATAACAAAATAACTAGACAATAGTGACAGACAATATATGGGGTATCCTGATTTTAAAAGAACGATCTTGATTCCGCCATTCACAGGATCTTCCAGAGGACCCTGTCTAAGAGTCATCACGGCCACACTTGTCGGCTATCTCTCTCCACGGGTCACTGTCTTGCTCATGTTTCAAATTATTTCCAATCTCCCCCACCCACTATAAAAATCAAAACAAAATCTAGCCCAGCTTCCCCCCGCAACTAGCGCCATGCCTCTGTTCCAACAGCACACTTTTAGAAACAGCAGTCTATTCTCATTGCTTCTAATTCCTCACTTTTCCCTCTCTCCTCAACCCACTAATATGTGGCTTCCACCCCCACATTTTACTAAAACAGTTCATTCAAAACTAGGTCACCAAATGCTGCCTGATTTCCAGTCCCAACAGCCTCTTTGCATTTTTGCTTGTTTTCTCCTGTGAGACAATTTTGACCATTTTCTACTTTGGAAACTCCCTCTTCCTTACACACATCCACTGCATCTTCCTGGTGTCTCCTCACTTCCTTGCCTCATCTCTTGCTGACTTTTCCCTTCAGTTGCCCCTTAAATGTGGATATAAAGCTCTCCCCTTAAATGTCTCCTTATTCTACCCTTCATTTCTTTCTCTGAGCCTGCTCATCCATTCTCACAGCTTCAACTCACATCTCTGGATAAGGGCCCCACACCTGTATCTTTGCTTGAGGCTTTTCTTTGACATTTTAGAAACTTACATTCAAATGTACACCAGGAACCTCAAATTCTGCATGAGTCAAGTAACTATTACCACGTTCAATTCTTTGAAACATCCCCTAGCTATTCGTACTGAGTGATTCCCAGAAAGGATCCTAGTTACCCCTGGTGACGGCTTCTCTCTTTAACAAATATATATTCCACCTTTACCCCCTTTCAGCCTGGAAAACTAACAATAATAAAAAATTTAATGTTCAACATCATTGGTCATTTGAGAGATGTAAATAAAAACAACACTGAGATTCCATCTCACCCCAGCAAGAATGTCTGTCACAAAAAAATCAATTGATAATGATAAATGTTGGCAGGGCTGTGAGGAAAAAGGAACCCTTCCCTACCGCTGGTAGGAGGGCAGACTGGTGCAAAGACTGTGGAAATCAGCGTAGAGATTCCTTAACAACTAGGACTAGAGGTCCCATTCAACCCATCTATTTCCCTTCTGGGTAATTTTCTAGAAGATTTTAAAACATCAGACCACAACAATATATGTATACCCATGTTTATGACAGCACAATTTATAGTAGCTAAATCTTGGAAACAGCCCAAGTGTCTACCAGTGGAGGAATAGATTTTAAAAAACGTGCTTTTAAAAATATAATGGCATACTCAGTCATAATGAAGAATAAGCCAGAGATTTTTATAGGCAAATAGATGAACCTGAGACCATACTCATAAGTGAAATAAATCAGATCCATATATGTAAACATCGTATTGTTTCACTACTGTGAGAAACTGATGAGTTAATAAGATCCAAAATATACAATAGATATTGTCAACTAAGAAACTGTGATGGGGAAAATGGGAAACGAACAAAGAGAAAAAGAAAAAATACATTTATACACAAAATAGTTAAGATCGTTATACAGCCAATTTCTCTTAGTTCACTGAAAGGAAAGGTGTGTGCTAATATTGTTTGGACAAGACATCATGCCTATATCTTGTACTCTGAATACTATGAAGACAACAATACACAATATATTAATTATTGTAACTCTCCTACTAACCTGTTTTAAAACTGTTTTGTTATTGTTATATTTTTTCCTCTTTAAAATAAAAAAAAAAATTATCTCATGCTTATACTGTGGTAGCAGTTTCCTCACCGGCCTCTCTGCCATTATCTGCACCATTACATTACCTCTTCAAATTATACAATTATGTTAATTCTCTATTTAAATTATTTAAAAATCTAAAGGTTTCCAATTCCCATACACACACGTACACACACACACACACACACACACACACAATCTGGCCCTGCCTTATCCATCTGGTTTTGTTTCCAGTGACATCCAACCCATGTACCCATCATCCACCCACAAAACTGGAACCCGTTTCCTAACAAAGCCACAAACACCCACGTCTCTGTCGTGTTCTTCCCACATGGAGCTCGTTCTTTCTCCATAATCATCTATCTGTTCTTCCAGGGTCAGCTCCTCTAGAAAGCCTCTTGCATTTTCCAATCCAGATAAGCTGCCCCCTCACATTTTTCTTCCTCTAATCATTGCAAAGCTAGTGCTGGGCCCAGGTTTCCTGAATGAGCTCATGCATTCCCAGCCCTCATTCTTCTGAGCTCTGCTAAAATATGAAGAAGTCCAGAATGTCCCGATCCTGTAGAGCTTTACCCAAAGGATTTCATGTGAATATCCTTTATGGCTATTTAATGCATTAAAACTTGAAACTAGTATTATTATACAAATAAGAAGATTCAGAATTATTTGGTGTGTTGGTACCAAAAAAGGCAAAAGTCACAAGGGAGAAAATAACGTTGCCATTTCAGCATCCTTATACCAGAAATAATGCACATATCCTTATACTTTGCTACACTTCTAACAGTAACATAACCATGCAGGTTGTACTCATTTAAATTGTTCCAAAGAAACTTATTTGCTCTTCAAAATACGCTGATAATTTCACTGTCTACATTTCAAAGTTTGGTAGGATTTGCCCTGCTTTTTAAAAATCACCAAAGAGGAAAGTTTACACAGTATTTCAAACTCAAAAATAAAATGCATTTAATATGCAGAATTCACAAGAACATTATGGGTAAGATGAGGAAAGTTAAGGAAGTCCGAATTATAGGTAAGTCCTAACTTTTCTTATCAGATGGAACGTCTCTATTTATAAACTATTATCACCCATTCATTAAAAACATCTGACAATTCAATTGCTCTTATCAAGACAATATTATAGCTCTTTTCCTGCACTGGTTCATACAAAAACATGATGCTGAAAAGCACTGGTGGGTATATTTATTTCAAGTACTTTTCTCACACACACAAATTATATCTTCCTATCCTATACAATGTATATGTTATCTCATACCAGACTAAAAAATTGATTCAACATGAATCATAGGCCTGAAGATAAATATAACTACAAAACTTCTATGAAATACAGAAAGAAATATGAGACCTTGGGTTGATAAATTACCTTGCTAAGAAAAAATAATCATTAACCATAAGCAAAAAACATTATAAACTATACATTATCAAAATAAGACGTTTGCACTTTGAAAAACACTGCTAAGAAATGAAAAGCCAAGACAAACATAGGATGGATACATTTTCAAAAGATACATCGAAAGGAAAACTTCTGTTCAAAACATATAAAGATCACTTCTGTCTGAACAATATGAAAAACAACCACATTTTTAAATGGTCCAAGGATGTGAACATATATTTCTCCAAAGATGATAAATAAGAATAAACATATAAGAAGATATTCAACATCATTACTTATTAAAGAAATATAATTCAAAACTATAATGAAATATTACTGATTGCTTACAAAAATGGCTACTATACTAAAAGACGAACAATATCAGATACTAGTAAGGACATGAAGTAACTGGAACTCTCAGAGATCAATCATAGGAAATCTGAGACAGGAAAAACACTTTGGAAAATAGGTTGTCAGCTTTGTATAAAATTAAACATACACTTAAATATATACAGAATCCAGCAATTCCATTCCTTTGAATTCGCCCAAAGGAAATGAAACCATATGTCCACAAAAGACCTGTACACAGTCACAGTACCTTCCTTTGGACCATAGTACCTTCCTTTGGACCATAGTACCTTCCTTTGTGTGTATGTGTATGGTATGTATGTGTGTCCATACAATACGTATCAACAAAAGCAATGATTTGCAAATGCATGTAACATGAGTGGATCTCAAAAATATCATGCTGAGTGTAGATATTAGACATAAAAAACTGTATGCTCCATATGATTCCATTTATATGACAGTCAACAAATATAAAATATAGTGATACAAAGACAGTCAGTATTTGCCTGAAATTGGCAATGTCGTCAGTGATGGAAAGCATCTCTGTCACTGGTGTGGGACAAGGCACATGCATCTGTTTAGGTTTAGTCTTTACTGGCAAACCTCCCAATACTGTATCCTACCTATTTGCTCCAGGGGAAGAGGGAAATGGGCCATCCATTCACAGCTGAAAGGCAATGTTCTGTCATTTTGCTGTTTAATAACATGAACTGATAACCACACTGATCTCCATTTTAGTACTACTTCTAAGAATGACTAGATTTCTGATCTTTTGATGTTATTCAGTCATCCTGAGCTTCACCTTTTTAAAAATGTCCTTCTCTGTAGGACAGAAAATAACAAAAGAAAGTATCTCAGAGGGTCGTTTTCATATTACACAAAATATTGTTTTATACATCAATAAGCCTGCCAGTTTATAATTAATTACAATTAATTATAATTAATCTTTATAATTACACCTAGATTGTCAAGAATAATTCTGTATATAAGCTTATCCTTAAAACAAGTTATTACTTCTCACTAAGGCATGTCACAGTAATTCTTCTCCCTCACAGCTTTATAATAAATATCTTTTTAAAAATAAATAAGTATTTTTCACCGCTCAGCACAATAGCTTCCTTCCATTTTTCTTCCAAACTTCTGTGAGCAGTAAGCCACTCAGATACTTTGTCCAATTTTCTGTTTTGTTCATTTTCCTTACTTATTCATTATTGCTTTTCTTACTTGTTTTCTAGCTATTTTAATTTTCTAACAGCTAAGCAAACAGACCTAGGAAAATGACTAAAGATAATATTTTGCACATTCACAATGATAGGACAGAAGTGTCAATTACCTAAAAAATTAATAATTCTTTTATGACCCACAATGTATTTGGGTACAGCTGACAGTGCTATATCTGTTTGAGGCATAATCAACACAGAAGCAGCTTTTAAGGAAAATCTGCACATTAGTTTGAACATCCCAAATTAGTGTAAATATTTTCTAGTAATCCTGATCAAATTTCACCTTGTCCTATTTGCTATTTGCCCACAAGCTTGGGCTGACTACAGTTGGTGTCAACTTCCTTCTATCTGGATAACGAGGCACTGTCCCTATTACTCCATGTAAATTGGTCTTGTAAAGATAATCAATAGTTTCCATGCTGCAAAATTCATAGATCCTTTCTCTGCCCTTACACTACCCAGTACCCTCAGTGGGCTTCAAAATTATTGGCCTCTCTGTGCATTTTTCAGATATTTTCTTCTTGTATCTTCTAGGACACCCGTCTTCTGATGTGCCACCTTCTTCTACTGCCTGCCCCTCCACACTTTTCTCTGCTAGATATCTAAGTATTGGAATAGTGTAGGGGTCTATCCCAGGATGTTTCCTTTATCTAGCTGCATTCCCTTGACTTTAGTTAGCAGCCAGTGAACCCCAAATTTCAATCTCTAGCCCTGACCTCTCCTAGAATTACAGCTCACATATGTAGTATGGGGTAACTGCCTTAGAATTTTCAAAACAGAACTCTTCATATTTCCTACAAGGCATGGTCTCTCCTTTCATCCTGGACAGTCAGCCTGGTTAGTCATCATATCCATCTTGCTACTGAGACTAAAATTCTAGAAGTTATAACTGGTTCTTCTCCTTCCCCATTACCCACCCTCAGTGTCCTATCAATGGGCTCTGCTTCCAAAATATATCCCAGCAATTCCAGCTATTTCTCCTATTTTATCAGGTGTTACTAGCCACCTTTCACATAATTTTGAAAGCTCCTAACTGGTCTCCCTGCTTCTACTCTCACCTCTCCTATTCTACAAAGATGACCCAATTGGTAAAATAAAAATTGATTTAAAAAAAATTAGATCACGTTTGAAATTTCAGGGGTCTTCCATCACATTTAATGCTTTACCTGGGCTTTGGGACCCAATGTGATCGGGTCATCACTCGCTTCCCTGCTTCCTCCCCTGCTATGTACCTCTCACTACTCTACCTTTGTGGCTGTTCTCCAACGATGCTAAGCTCATTCGTATTCAAAGGCCCTTGTGCATGCTGTGTCCTCCTCTGCCTGGAACACGCTTCATGTAGAGATAGAAAGACATCATTTTATAAGATGAAGGAGAGTCTAGAAAGAAGCACGTGGTGCATACGCAAAGATTTTTTAAGACATGAGGCAGAAAACCAGGGTTTCCTCATCTTTTCCCTGTGGGAACACAGCACAGGGCTGACCAGACTGCAAGGACCATAGGTGGCTAAGCCACGTCTGTTTGTTGCTTACTCTTGTGAGCTGGCCATAGGAGAAGGTGAATAGAAAAGACCCTGATTCTGGGCCAGGGTAAGTGTCAGGGAAGAACAGGAGCACTCCTGGGACAGCTCTGAGAATCAGAGATTAAGAAAGAAGCCCAGGGAAGTAGTCTGTGTAAGACGAAGAGAAGAAGGGACGTGAGATTTGTACAGTGGTTAGGAATTGAAGCACTTCTGTAAGAAGCACATATAGGTTGGAATTTCTGATTCTACTTGTGGCTAAAATGAGGTTATTTCAATGTCTGTACTAAGGTCAGCCCATCTGGGGAGCAGAGGCTGTTTAAGGGAGAGATTCAGTCTCTGTACCTCATTTTGAAGCATAACAGATAAAATTGAGGACTCTTCCACAAAATTTTGTCATTTGAGACTATATCAAGGAAGCAAGAGAATCAGTGCAAGGGAACGCTTCTGGGGTTTCCTAAAATCCCCGACCCCTGGAATGTAGATGAAGAGAGGGGCGGGTGTGCAGAAGTGGGGACTTATTTTCACACATCCACCCATGATGAAAGCGCTTTCTCTCTAGCTATTGCATGAGGTTCACGGAGGAAGGGACCAGGCTTGGTTCCAAGCTGGCAGGCACTCTGCTCCTCCAAGATGATCCTGAGGTTGTGTGTGTGAGGTACAGGTTTCTCTTTCAACCTGTGTTTCTCTCCAAGCAAATGAAGTTGACAGAAAAAAGATACTCATTTTAGAGCCTCCTGACACTGACCTTACTGACTGAATACAGGCCTGTGTTCTCATGCAGGCCTGCCTCCCTGAGGTCGTGTGGTGAAATGCTGAGCTATGGCCACTCCTGCCTCCTGCCTATCCACTCTGCCTGTTGCTTTAACCAAAAATTCCCTGTCTTGCCCTTAGCAGTGGGTACCCCACTCTGAGTGCTCCTCTGTACCTTCAGCTGAAGGTTTCCTCTTGAAGTGTTTTCTTATGTGACAGTCCTGCCTCAGCCCCGCCTTAGATATACAGACCGTGATGATAATTTTGGTTTTCGGCTCGACTATATTGACAGCTGCCTAGAGAACTGGTGGCATGTTTCTGGAAGTGTCTGTCTGTGAATGTGTTTCCAGTCAACCCTGGCATGTGGGTCAGCAAAGCGATTGGGCAGCCCAGGTCCTGAATGTGGACGGCACCATCCAATGGGCTGGGTCCCTGACGGAGGTTCATGAATGCTCATACAACTCTTCTCAAGTGGGTACATTTTTTCTGTCACACATGGACACCAAATTCCAGATGTCTCAGCCTTTGAATGCTGATTTGCAGTGGCTTTCCAAGGAGTTTTCAGGCCTTCAGGCTTGGACTGGTTCTGCACGATTAGTCCCCTTTGTTCTAAGGCTTCCGGTTTCTTGGGCCAAACAGCTACTCTATCCCTAGTTCTCCAGTCTTTACACGGCCTCTGTGGGATTACTCAGCCTATGATTGTGTGAGGAAATCCACCAGTCCACTCTTATATATATCTCATAGACGCCCCCCCATATATGTGTTCCTCTGGAAAATCTTGACTAATACAGATATTTGATTTAATACAATGCTTCCACTATTGTCTTTTTTTTCCGATGGTGGTAGGGGGGGCTTTTCAAAAAGGAAAATGGCCAAGACTTCTTAATTCCATTTTAAAATCACTTTAAAGGAAAAACTAGAGTTCTTGAAGAGAGAGAAGAGTCACAGAGATGCCTTTAATGCACCTTCATCGGATTCTTTGCTAAGCAATCCAGTCACAGGACTCGGTCTGCATACAGGACATTTGGTGCGCCGGAGAACGCTACCCAGCTAACATCCTGCTAGCTTTACAGAGGTGCAGAACTTCAGACTTCCTGCATACACAATGCCATCACGGGCCTCCCTGCTACTGATGCTCCAGCACTGTCCCTGTTACCTTGTGTTGAAACAGCTAAATTCTCCAGAAAAGCAAGCCCAGAAGAAAAAAGGTGGTCTTGAAAATGGGTTAATTATGATGTAATACATGAATAAAATTTAAATTCATCTTGCCTCCTATCAGTAGACTTTCTTTGGCCAGAGTTTCAAAACCTGCCATGTATTTTTTCATCATAAATGGTACCATTTGAAATAGAAAATGCAACGAGCAAAGGCAGAATCAGCACACTTTTCCTTCAAGGCCCAGGGAGTAAATATTTTAGACTCTAGGACAAAATTCTGTCTCTATGTGAATGACTCAACTATGACAAATAGCCAGTAAAAAAATAAGTGTGGATGCATAGAATAATTTATTTCAAAAGAAAATAGGTGGCCAGCCCATAAGCCATAATTCTGAGGAACAAAAAATGCACAAATGTTGGTCTCTATCCTAATTTTATGAAATAAAAACATCCCAGGACAGTAAGAGCTGGCACAGCCAATTGACAGACATAGGCTAGGGTGGAAGCTTAGGAACACAAATAAAGAGACAGTCTTGAGTTCAAGTTTTGGCATTACGGCTTACATGCAGCACACCAAGGGATAAATTATTTAGCCTATGTTTTATTTTCTTCATTTATAATACAAAAATAGCTACAGTACCTAACTCCGTATTACCAGGAGGGCACTCCAACAGCATCTCTTAAGCACAATAATACTTTTATAGCAAAATGTTTTAATATGCACACGAAGTAAATTAATAAAAATATAAACATTTCATTGTTCAGCACATGCATTGCCATTTGTTATTAATTTGGGTTCTCTAGAGAAACAAAACCAACTGAATTATACATATAATAAAAGGGCACTTATGGGATTGGCTCATAGGAGCAGAGGCTATATAGTCCCACAGTGATTCACTGTAAGCCAGAGAGCCTGAGAAACCAGCAGGTGCTTGGTCCAAAGGCTGCAAGCTTCAAAAGAGAAAGAACCAATAGTGCAGCCCCCGTCCAAGGGTAAATGTCTAGATGCTCCCTAGAGTCAGTGATGTGAATCTACTTTCAAAGGCTGAAGTAGAGTGTGATGTCAGTGGATGATAGCAATAGGGAAAAAAAGCATCTGCTCAAGAATAGAGCTATCTACAGGGAGCTTCTTCCATCATGCGCTTTTTATTCCGTCTGGACCCCTAGCCAACTGGATGGCACTGCCCACATAGGGGCAGGTTTCTTCCACTCAGTTCACTGACGCACACCCTAATCATCTTTGGAAACACATTCACAGACACACCAGAGGGTGTTTGCCCCATTTTCTCAGCATCTTTCAATCCACTCAAGTTGACATCCAAAACTGACCATCACACCATCAAAGGAGTTATAAAATCTTTTTAGTTTCATAGCTTTTTAAATTTCTGAATTACAGATTGGGCAATCTTAGGATAATATTTATGGTTATATTTTCAATTTGTAATTGATTAGACCATTAACTACGTGAGTCTTGATGACTTTCTTACTGAAAGCTTGAGTGTTTAAAAACAGAGAAATTGGTTTTAATGTTGCCAAACCTGGCCATGTTCACTTGAACACACAGGGGATGCTTACTGAGAACTCGAAGAGTTTTTGTTCTCTCCACAGCTTTTTTAATTCTCTATTCCAGGGAACCTCCCTCCCTGCTGCTGGGTGATTTCTAGTAGGGAGAGCACAAAGTGGAAGCGGACTCATAGTGGTGGTCAGTAGGTGATGGTTGAGCACTTACGCTGCTGCTGTGTCATCACGGCTGGCCAGTTTTTTCTTTCTTTGTTACTCTATAAGTATGGTACGCAAATAGAGCCCTTCCCTTCCTGAGAGAGTTGGACAGTGAAGTCCTCTTAGCTCTAAAGTTAAGTACAGGGCCAGGGATATAGCTCAGTGGCTCAGCGCCTGCCTGGCAAGCCTGAGGTCCTGAGTTCGATTCCTGGTACTTCCCCAATAAAAACTGAAGTAGAACTATTAACAGTTTATGATGGATAATGACTTCAGCTCTGTGTTCAGTGGACCATCTAAGTCTGATGTACAATGAAAAGAAAACAGAGTTTGAAGAGAAAGAAAGTATTTATAGGGAAAATAAGGAAAAATTAGGATTTCTCCAGAAAAGAACGATGAATGTAGCTATTGCCAGAGCAGGTGGCTGGATGCTTAGGAGATTGCAGGGAAGTTATCCAAGGAAGAGGACAGCCTGCTGCCCAGGATCAGCTAAATGAGCTGGCCAGGCAAAGGTCATGGCAAGGTGCCAGTGCCCCGGGACTGAGCAGAACTGAGCCATTGGCTTCTGAAGCTCCCCTTCCCCAACCAGTCTCTGGAGTAAGAAGCTCTTGTTGTCTGACTGTGCATGCTGATGCACACCTATACTCCCAGCACTCTGGGAAGCTGATGCAGGAGGATCACAAGTTTGAGCTCAGCCTGGGCAACTTAGTGTCTTAGCAAGACTTGTCCCAAAGTTATTTTTTTTTAAAGGGCTGGGGGTGTAGCTTAGTGTGAAGGTCCTGGTTCAAACTGCAGTGTTGAAAAAACAAAGGAAGAACAAGGAGGAGGAAGAAAAAGAGGAGGAGGAAGAGGAAGAGCAGCAGCTAGTGCTGCTCTTGTCTGTTCCAGAGCCTCTGCCAGACAACCCTCCCAACAGTGCTAAAAAGGGGGTTTGATGTCTCCTACATCCCATGGAAGGGATACGCATCAGCTTTCCTGGGTCTCATGCTCTAAATTAAGACATCCAGAAGGAACAGGAATGGCAGGGTGCAGGGGGACTCACATGTGTACTTCTAAGGACAGAACTGAACTTTGAAAAAGTAACTCCACGATCAAATGTGTGAATACAAACAGGCCAACCTTAGAAGGACTCCATCTGCCTGCCTCTATTGGCTATGACATTTTTAGGCAAGTGGTATATTCTTGAAACCTTGAGTACTGCAAGACAAGTCACAACTAAGTTTAATTTTAGAGATCTGAAGTTTTTCCACATTTGTGCCTAGAGTTTTTCACGTGTTACATCATACTATTTCAAAAGCACAAAATTCAGGTTCACATCCAGTCTGTGCCTTAACAGTGAAGGTGCAGTGGTGATGGACCGCACTGGCAGCCCGGCAAAGGGGAGCGACTTGGCTTTAAACACCACCTACCTGCTCATGACTAGCACTTTTATATCTCTGTCTTGGTTACTTTTCTCTCGTTGCTGGGACAAAGCACCTGATGCCCAAAATGAAGGAAGGAAAGGTTTAGTTAGCTCGCAGTTTGTGGAGGTTTCAGTCCATACTTGGCGGGCTCCGAGGCAGAGTGGCACATAGCTCTGGGCAAGCATTCACAGCAGTGGAAGACAGCAAAGCAACAAGAGCAAAAAAGGAGGAATGGTGGCAAGCAGCCTCTTTCCCTCCCTCACACTGTATGCAAACTATCCTCCCCAGGGCAGTGTAGCCCTCACAACCAAGAATCAAAACTCTAAAAGCCCGCCCCATGACTGCGCGAGGATTTGGGGGGACACGCAGACACAAACCATAACAATCTCCATGCAGGTCTTGACCTCCAGCTCTAGTCCCAGAGAGCCAGTGCTTCATCTTGTAGCAGTGGAGGTGAACCATTCAGGGACAAATGCCAAATAGCAACCAAAATCCCACTTATTAATCACAAAGAGCCAACACTGCAATTAAATCTGAACACTGAGGTTTTAGTTTAGAAAAAACAAATTACAAATAACATCTTTTGCCTTAAAAGAAAAACAAATAACACACAAATGTCACAGGCTCGCCACCACTGTCCCACAGGTTGGCCAGAGGCACTCCCACCTTCCCAAGGCTGGACTGGGCGCCTCTTTGCTTGGCCCTCCATTCTTCTAGTGGTGCAAGCCTAAAACTCTGTCCTCTGCTTCTGTGACTCTTTTTTTCTCACAGCCCAAGTCCAGTGAGTGAAAAACTACTTTTTGCTTTGCCTTCTCAGAGTCTCCCACCCCTGGAAGGGCCAAGGCCCTGCCCTCACACCCGAGTCCCTGCACTGTCTCCTGACCATTCTCCTTGCTTTAGCCTTTGTGTCCTTATAATCTGTTCTCAACAAGGTATCCAGAGAGATCCCACTTAAACAAAAGTCAGGTCATGCTGCCACAACTCCAAACCCTCGAAAGGCTTCGTTTCTCACTTTGAGTAAGAGTTAAATCCATACAGTAAGGGCCCATGCAACCCCATTCCCCAAACCAACCTCCTCTCTACTCCCCCACCCTGCCTCTCTCCTCTCCACTCACTCTGCTCCACCTCCTTGTCCTCTATGCCACCTCAGGGCCTTTGCACTGGCTCCTCTTTTTGCCTGGAGTGCAATACCCCAGACATCCAAAGGGTCTCCCCTGCTTCCTTTTTGGATTGGTTTAAAGATCACCTCAGGAAAACCTTTTCCAACCACTCCAGCTAAAGCTACAACCCTTCTCCTCCTTGTCACACACCTCCTCCTCCCCTTCTCTGATGTTTTATTTTCTTCAATGCTGTTTATTTTTCCCAAAAGATGATATGATTCATTTAGTTATTTTTTTCTTAAAGTCTGCCTTCCACTCTAAAATTTAACTTACACCAGGTCAAAGATTTTTTTCTGTTTTCAGTACTTTATCCCAACTCCTGAAACAGTGGTAATAGCTCCTTTGTCCCCGAGTCACTACGACTGAGTGACTAAATCATATAATTGACTTGTGCTTGCTCCAACAACAAAAAAATCCATCAAATATGTACATACCGTGGGAACCATCAAAAATAATGTGCTTATTAAAAAAGCAACCATTAAGGCCACCAGCCATTACCCAAATAAACAACAACTCACAAAGTAGCATAATGGCAAGCAGATGAAAAATGTTTGTCTCCAGCAATAATAAAAGAAAAGCAATAATTGTAATGTTAATGTTCAATATAGGCAAAGAAATGGCAAGAAAATAGCACCCTCCAGAAACACTAGTACAAAAACAATCATTAGAAGCCCCCTAAAACATTAGTTGGCCTGAAAAATGCTATGCCTTTACCCAATAATTAACTTCAAATAATTTATCCTATGAAAGTACAAAGACAATTACATGCAAAATCCAAACCGCCACATTATCCAAAGTAACGTCAAATCAGCAGAACCCTACTGGCAGTACTCGGGAAGTGGGTAAACAAACTCTGATCCTGCTCCCCGTGGCCACTCACTCTTCCTATTTTCTCCAAGAGGCTGTCTTGGAAGCAACTCTATTGACCCCGTAAGACTCTTGCCAACTCTATAAGACTGTTTTCATTACAACTTCTCAAAGTATTTTCTTCCATGCTTCCATAATATTTATCAAATTTACAATGATATGTTCACCTTTGTGTCTACTTTTATTTTTTTATTAAGTTTATTGGCACAATTTAGACAGACATAGTGATCACATTCATCATAGGGAGTATGTACCTGTACATGATGTATCTTGTACCTTCTTCCCCTCCTTATTTACAACCCAGCCTCCCCTACTTTTAATCTTTCTTTTCTCATTTTTTTCTTTTTCCTTCCTATTCTACCAATTAAACTGTATGCTGCAGGGAGGCAGCAGCTCTCCGTTTCATTCATGGTAAAGTCCTAAATCCACAACTTCTAGAGCATAAGTATCTAAAATTTGTGGAATAATTCATATATCAACAAAAAATAGCAAAAATACTATACTCTTTAAAATATTTCTTTCAATAAACCAATAGAAATTAGTAGTGCCATTATCTTAGCTATCTTGTGTGTGTGTGTGTATACATACACATATATTTCCTCCCCTTCACAGTTAATGCTTAATTTTTTTACCAATTTTGCATGCTTATATGCGGTAATCTGAACAACTACTTTGAAGATAACAATATGCAGTATAACAAACATTGTTGAATTCCTATCATCTTGTTTTTCTGAAATTCAGTATTGTTTCTAATTCTTTTTATTATTTTTTAATCTCTTTGAAAATACTTCTGAAACATTTTGATCACATAGGAAATTCCTGCAATATGACATTTGTGGAACAAAATTTATACTTAGTGTCATTTCAATGATGGAAAAATACATTAGAAGATCTTCCATAGTATTAACACTAGCCAGGTGCTAAAAATGCAAGTATAATTTGTTTCTTCTTCGTATTTGTCTATATTCAGAATTTTATCATCCTGGGCTACCTTTGCCATGTTTGTCTACATCCAAATTTGTTTTACAATGGGTATGTATTATTTCTATAGTACAATAATATACTAATCACTGAGGAAACCGTGGGACTAGGGAAGACAGGAAAGAGAGAATAGAGGTGCAGAGAACCTCAGGGATGACCCTGGCCAGCACTGCAGAACAGGAGCGGAGGGCCGGGAAGGGCAGCAGGGCCACTCTGCAAGCATGTGTGATGTACTCAAGACGGTGATCAGACGAAAGCGTGAGGGACCCACTGTGATACCCCGGGAATCTGTCTCTGACAAACTGTAGCTCAAGGGCTGGCACCCAGACCCCACCTACTTTTGTAAACTAATTGCACTGAAATATAGCTGTTCACTCAGCCTAGTGCTACTTTCAGACTAAAACGGCCTTCAGGCTATAAATGACAGCTTCAAGTATTTACGACATAGATGACTAACTCATAAACTGTGAAGCAGTTCCTATCTGGCCTGTGGCAGAAAGTCTTTTGAACCTTGGTCTATGGGGTGTTTTAGAGAGGGAGAAACTAAGAAGCCAGGGAGTGGTGACAAAAGCCAACACTAAAGGTGACATGGAGGATGACACTATAAACAGATGGGTTTTCACAAATACTTGTATCTACTGACAGATGGAAGAGCAGGAAAAGGCTTCTTTTAAGAGGTAAGAAGTATTCATATTTTAGACAGTTACAACATTTTACATGATAACTATTTCAACCTACAGCAGGGAAACTGCAGCAATTACCGGACTCATTACCTGAGGGATCCGAAGCGTAGAGACTGGCAGCTGTCGCGATGGGTCCTGGCGGATGGATGGCGCTGGCTGAAGACCGCTGACTTGCGATCAGAATCCTGCTCTTCGCAGAGGGCAGCCGGGACACTGCTCCCAGTCCCAGCTGGGGCTTAAGGAGCATGGCTGATCGATAGAAAGTTGGGGGAACTTCATAATGCGTATAGGGAGGAGAACAGAATTCTTCTTTTCCAGAGTGGTCCGCCACCTACAATACAAGATGAGAAGCTCAGTCAGGAACTTCACAGCATAGTATGAGACTAACCAGGGTCGGGAGATCCAAGTTCAAACATCCACGCTGTTCCCACTGAGTTGCTTGACTACAGATCTTCTACTGTCTCTGGGCCCTGTGTCCTCATCTTGAAGTTGAAAACACACCTGGATAGTCTCTTAGGTCCCTTCCAGTTCTAGCAAGCTATATGAATCTGTATTTCCACTGGAGAAAAAAGAACTCACTCTGTAAGATTTTTCTACTTTCACTGTCACAAAGTAATAGGAATTTGAGACAGTGGTAGTCTTTAAATACAAACTGTCAAGAAAGCAAAGAAATAATTTAGAAAACATTAATAAAATTATGGAAGTTTTATTGTATTCATGGAGAAAAGGAGCCATGTAGTGGGTGAACTTTATCAATATATATTGTCCTTACCATCACAGGCAATGTAGAAAATAAAATATATTCTGTTATGGGAGAGATGGTTATTTAGAAAAATTAGAAAACTTTTAGGGCCTCTACTGTGTCTATATCATTAAGAACCATCATTAAAAATGAAATGCCCTCATCCAACTGTCTTCTCTAGTAAAGTGATGCTCTGGGGAACATCTCAGTAAGTTTCACTGGAATAAAGTTCTAGGGAAGAGTCTTACGGGCTGTTGAATTCATCCCATTTAGAACATGGTCTATATGTAGCTGAAGTCAATGGATATTTGTGAAACAAAGGAGTCCTGGCTCCATTCTTTTCTCAAAAATTTAACAATATTGTGCTTAAGAGTTGAGACTAAAATACAACTGATAAGTGCCATTTATATATGCCTTTGTAGTGTCACAATGTTTGTCCATAGCCCTGGTGTTTGTCTCGCGCCTCCCCCCCCCCCATAGTGCTTGGGACTGCCTTCAGGGCCTTGTGCATGCTATGCAAGTGCTCTACCACTAAGCTACATCCCTAGCCTCTTGTTTCTTATATTAATTGAAAAATGGGTCCAAACTACATCATCTATTTCCTTTAAGTAACAATGAACAAAAACATTGCTAGGAGAAATGTATGAAAAGATATAACCATTAATTAATTCTGCTGTAAATCACAATACAATTTTGTGTCACACTTCTATTTAGAGTCACAAGCATTTAACAATATTCTTTAATAGGGGCTACAAAAGCTTTGATCCAAGCTGTTGAAGAGATAATTCTTTAATTTGATACTCTTTTAGTGTAGAAACAGATAACACAAATTTCTCCTTAGAACTGACATTGTTGAAACAAAAAATTAGGTGTTCAAAGTTTTATTATAATCGCATGGTAAAATATGCATGACTGCTACAGTAGACAGACTGTATTCAGACTACAGCAAATTATACTCTCGTCAAAGAACATTCCACACCTGCTCTCTGATAAAATTGTTACCATTCTCTGCTTTCTCACTCTCTCTGGCTCCCTTCTTTTAGTCAAATACCTTCTACTTTTTATATTCATTTCTAATTTTTGGTGCTATAGTTCACTGCTTTGAGCAAATGCTCTCATGAGGAAATTAGTACCTTTTCCAACCTATGCAGTGAAGTTTTCAGGATTGCTGTATGTCGATCTCAGTAATTACTCAAAACCTTTGGAAATGGATGCTTATCAGAGGTCAAAACCCACTCTCGACAATGACTTCAACGATCTCAGTAACTTCAGTGTCTGTCGTTTTATTGCATAGTTTGTTGCTTATAAGAGCATAAATTCTTCAAAAAGGTGGAAAGTATACCTTAGAAGCCAAGTTTATGCATTTTTAATTAACCAAGGGAATCCTGCACATTCTTTTATTTCATGTTTACTACAGGATATACCAGACAACTGTGTTTATTTATAAACAAATAGAGATCAGCCCCAAATACTGCTGCTTGTCCTCCTTCTCCAATGGAGTATGTATTTTTAGAGAAATAACTTTGAAAGCAAACAAATGAATCCTACAGTTTCAAACGAATTTCTAAAATCAAAGGACACAAACAAACTCTTCTTGCACTGCCCCCTCTGCTCTGTGCCCTGACCCATTACCAATGGGATTGTGTGCTTGAGGCACAGGGTAAACATGGGGGCTTCACTGAGAAGCCACTGGGATAGCTGCAAGGAGAAGGGGGCCTGTGAGATTCAATTTTCTGTATCAGCATGGGTCAGGCAGAGTGCCCAGACAGTTCTCAAACACTATTTGTTTTGTGTCTATATGTCCACCCAAAGCCTCATGCAGTCCTAGGGTTTTCTCCGAGGTGGCTGAATCTAGCGTGTGTAACACTGGGATTAAGAGTGGGTAACGGCTGGATCAGTCCACTGATTGGGTTGGTACCGCCCTAACCCCAGCAGTCTGGGTAAGTTAAAAGGAGCAGAAAGAGGTGTGTCTTCCTCGCTTGTTGTTTTGCTACTTTCTGCCTGCCATGGCTTCTCCTGTGGCAAGCCATCCTACTTTGGAGACAGCTGACTACGGACTGAAACCTCTACAAACTGTGAGCTAAATAAACCTTTCCTTCCTTAACTTTGGACATCGGGTATTTTGTCTCAGCAATGAGAAAAGTAACTAAGACATTATTCTAGAAACAAACATTACTGCTGTGAAAGTGTTCCTTAGACGGAGTTAACATTTAAATTAACAGACCTTAAATAAAGCAGATTATCCTTTATAACCTAAGGTGCGCCTTAATCAGCTGAATCTGTGAGAAATAGACTGACTTCCCCTGATTTAAAGGTGATTCAGAATCAAACTTCAGTACACAACCTTTCCAAAGAATTTGGGCTACTGCCCTACCCTGTAGATTTGGGACTTGCCAGCTTCCAGAGTCATGGGAGCCATTTTTCAAAAATACCTTCATTTTTTGATATTTGAGACGCTGGTTCCAGGATCTACTGTGGATACCAAAATCTATAGTATGGATATTCAAATCTCTTATATAAATTGGTATATGATTTGCATATAACCTCTGTACATTCTCCCACATACTTTAAGTTATCTTTAGATTACTATTAATATCTAATACAATGTAAATACTATCTAGACAATTGCTAACCTATATTGTTTAGGGAATGAGGAGAAGAAAAAGTCTGTATATGATCAGCACACAAGTTATTTTTCCTGAATATTTCAATCTGTGGTTGGTTGAGTCCAAAAATACAGGGAGCTGAGTATTAGAAAGTTTCCCTCCGTATGCATGTATGTGCATATACAGGTGTCTCTCTCTCTCTCTCTCTCTCTCTCTCTCTCTCTCACACACACACACACACACACACTCCTATTGGTTCTACTTCTCTGCAGAACTTTGATCACCACAGTGCCCCTCACAGATGAGTGGACCCAGAAGCAGTCAGGGACAAGCCTTGACCTCACATCTGCATGCTGTGAAACACTACCTCCCTGTCTGCTTGCCCCTGCGTCCTTCTTTCCACTTCCCTTCATCAAAAATTAAAAGCACTCCTAAGTCACAGGGAGAAAGGGACCCTGAGATCTCTGGAGGGGCTCAAGAAGAGACCAGTGCATGTACTTCATCACTCTGGCCTGACTAGATCCCAGATGATCTCAAAAGCCACTTCCCGAAGCTCTTGCTGTCTGTGCTGATCTTCCATGAGAAGACACCCTTCCCTCAGGTGAGCCCTACTCTTGAATTCTGTTTCTAACTGTGCGATCTAACCAGGAGAGATCTGTCAATAACACCGGGAAAGCCCACAGCTAGTTGCGATTTTAAGACTTTCCTACTGTATTAAAAAATACATGGCTTCTGTAACTGAAAGGGATTTCCAATATAACTTGTCAGAAGTGTGTTCTTCTCCTAGAAACTGAGCCCATGGAGCTTGGGCACGTTGGTAGGGAGGGCAGCTTTCAGATCTCCCTGCGCTGAGAGGCCTAGCTGGGCTCCATCAAGCTGTAACTTTAGGAACAAATGGCCAAGGGCTCCCCCCACTCCCATTTTTGATTAAAGAGCATTGCCACAAAAATTCAGACAACACCACAGGCTGTGTCGAGCAGCTTGGACGAAGGGCCTCAGATGTTCTGATTAGAGCAAGAAATGGCCCCCAACGACAGTGGCTGACACCAGGAGGGCCCACCATATCATAAGGCTCTCTCCAAATGCTCAGAATCACTGAAGCCATACAACATCTGTACAGTCCTCACTTCTGTGAGACTGGGAGTAGCTTCGGAGGGAGGAAGGAGAGGAAAGAGTTTTGGGAAGATATGCGCATGATATTGCACTGATCTCAGCCTCGGAGGAATTATTCTTGGAGGGAGCAGAAGCAACACAGAGAGTGGACAGAAGAAAAATAAAGGAGGGCACAGAGAAATAATTGCAAACAGCAACAGGATTTTCACTTCTATCTCCAAATCAAGCTTCCCTCATAAGCATGTTTGGCAGATAGCAGGGCATGGTACACATGTCTGTAACCCCCGCACTCTGGAGGCTGAGGCAGGAGGATGACAGGGAGCTGGAGGCCAGCCTGGGCTATACAATGAGCTCAAGGCCAGGGTGAAATATCCTGTCGAAGAACAAACAAGCAAAGGATAAAAACAAGTGAGTTTGGCAGAGAAAAACCTGGGGTCTCTTCATGGAACTTCTGTGGTACACTGAGAGTTTAAGGAGTGTTAAGCAGCCTTGGAGGCCATGGTCCTGGGGGAAGGGCGGTCAGCTCCCAGAGGCTTCAGGAAGCATGCCTGACTTCCAGAAGAGCCCAGGCTCCAAGACTGATCTCAGCCTCGGAGGCCCAGGTGAATGAGTAGTTGGAAACTTAAAAATGACTCCATTTAACTCAAAAGCTGATACATAAAACTTGAATAGAGGGGTCCACTGTTAGGGCATGCCACTGCCTAGGGCTAGCCCTGAGTGTCCCCTGGTCAGCACATGCCCTTCACACTGGCCACTGTAGGAGAAGCCACTTACACACAGGAGACTACCCAGCCATGTACAGTGAAACCAATGCTGACTTCTGTGTTCCCAGGCTCTTTCTAGCCTGGGAAGGTGGGAAGCCAGTTACACTCACAGGGCTGGGGAAACCCAGAATTAGAACTCAGGGAGTGAACTATGTGATTCAGTGGCTGAAGGCCTGTCTTCAGCAGGGCAACAAAGACCATCACTGGGAACCCGGTGGGTGACTACCTTGGTCAATGTCTACTGCTGGGGCCAGATTCATGTTTTTCTCTGTGCTAGATTTGGATAACTTCCCCGTTGATTAATACAGGCTTTAATAATAGTTTGCAGTGTACTAGCTATTATTACTCTCCTATAGTCTTATTTTGAAATTTTATATCATGATTTTTATTATTTTTTTTCTTTTCTTTAAAATAAAAAAAAATTAAATGGAAAAATAGATAAATAAATAAATAAATGTATCAATACGTTCAATCAAGCCGGAGTCCAGCTTTGGGCTTATTGTACCTTTTAGTCTTGGTTTTCGCATCTCATGATATGAGTTGAATTGCTCCACTCCACTGCCATACAATATCTCTTTTTTTGTTTTCAGTGCTAGGGATCAAATTCAGGGCTTCACAAACGTTAGTCAAACATCTACCCCTGAGCAACATCCCTGGCCCTAAACAACCATGTTCTGATAGCTGGTATCATTCTAAACTCTGGGAACACAGTAGGGAACCACCTTGAAAAAAACCCACGCTCCTGTGCAATTTACATTCTAGTAAGTACAGGAAACAGCAACAAAGTACATGTCAGGGAAAGTTTAGATCCAGGAAGAAATAAACTAGAGTAAATTCACTCAGGGGAAGGTGGACGGACTGTTTCAAAGAGATGGCATCTGGACACAGGCCAAAGGAAAGAGAGGGAGAGAACCATTCAGATAACCAGGAGATGAGCGTTCTGACAAGAAGGAAGGGCAGAGGTCCTGGAGCAGCGGAGTGGGAGAGGAAGAATGAAAGGAACCCACAGTGGATGGCAGTGGAGCTATGCTGAGCACATCTAAGAGGCTGAGCCGCCCCATAGGTTCCTCTTCATGTCCCAGAGGCGATCAGGTAGAAGCTGACCTGATGTGCCATCCTTAGACGCCACCAACCTGGGCCACAAAGAGGGAGACAAATCTTACAGCACAGTATAGCTGAACAGCACAGGCCTGAGTGAGAATCTCCCTGCTCTTCCTGTTTTGTGGCACTAGGTGGGCGACTTCAACCTCTCCAAGTCCGTTTCTTTCTGCACGTGAGGACAGAAACTACAACATCAACCATCAGGGAATTACTCGATGGATTAGTGAAGACTGAGGATTGTATGTTATACATTATGCGTGCTCAATGCACAGTAAGTGCGCAACTAAGTGTCAGTAGTAATCATATTTATTAAAAACTATCAGCCCATGCCTAACACATTATCATTCTTCTTGGTCACTATGTTCTTCACGTGCATGAATAGAAGATTCTCCCAAAAAAGAAATACTACCAGTTAGAGAATAAGTCTGATCCATTTGAAGAATATATTTACTTTGGATTCTTCTTTGCTTTGACCTAGCTCCTAAAATAATTCTGGTCATGTATTTAAACATAAAAGCCAATCAAATAAATACTTATCTAGTTTTACATGTGTCATACTGAGTGAAATTTACATAGTTTTCCTTAGAGGTGGTCAATCTATTAGGACCATCTAGTCAAAAATGCCCATTGCTCTAGAGAGCTCTTCCAGTCAAAACCACCCACTTCTGTACAAATGTACCCATTAACACCTGTAATTCACTTAGAGAAGACAGTTCGTTTTCACAATTCACTCAACAAACACCCACTTTATGGATGCATCACAATGCCGTGTTCTTACCTCCTGTAAAAACTTCTCACTCATTTGACTGAAAGGATGTCCTGGAGGCTTGATCCCAGACACCATCAACCCAGAACTGAAGACCCTGGGCTTCTGCAAGTCAGGCTTGAATTTCTCATACAGGCTGGCAGTCGACTTCAGGTCACTACTTGCCACCCTGTCTTCCTGGGGTGGGGCCATGCTACATGGGGGCGGGGCATAGGGAAGCCCCACAGAAACCAGCGAAGTGTCCACGGGGCCCAGGGCCTGTGGGTTCCTCCGGATGTAGGTGATGATCTTAGGCCTCACGTGCTTGGGCTTGGGCATAACAATGGGCTTCGTGTCTGTTCTGTCTTCCATTTTTTCAACCTGCTTCTCCACTCCTTCCTGCAAGGAAGCTGTGCCCTTGGAATGTGTGACGACAGGCTTGGGGATCCCACTGGGGCAGGTGTTCTTGTCAGGCACTTTCGGGGATGTGTTCAACAGCTGCACACTGTCAGCGGAGGGCGGGACCACTGAGGGTGACCCTGGACCCACACCGAACACACCAGGGTCCTGGAAAACGTTACTGGGTGGCGTGGGCTGGTGGGTCATGTTCACAGTTGTCTCTGGGTGAAGGGTAGCTGGGGTACTGAGAAATGAATCTTCTCTAGATGGAGTAATATCAGTCTTGGATTCATTTTCTAGAAGGTTCGTAGGTTCAGCCACAAGTGTTGCCGTATCTTTGTTTTCCCCCACTTCGGAGCTTCTGCTTTGAAGATACAGGGACTCAGGAACCTCAGTTTTGCTCTCTCCCACAGAAGGGTCTGATACCAACACCACAGCACTGTCCCCGTTTCCAATATCCAGCCTCCGTTTCTCCTCACTGACATCTGAGGGCTTGCCGTCAGGCAGGCCGTTAGGAACAATGGCTACATGGCCACCACTGGGAGAAAAGTCGTCGGATGTCAGTTCCCCCAATTTACTTCCTGTGCTTAGTGACATTTTGCCAGTTAGTTGATTGCCAGCCACTCCCAAGGAAGCAGGGACCGGCTTGAGCGTGGTTTGGAGAGATTCCTCCACACCTGTCTTGACTCCTGTCTCCTCACTGCCGCCTCTGCCCACCCCAAGATGACGACAGACGCTGTCTGATGGACCGCTAATGGCACTGGTGGCTTCTTTGTGTGCTTCCCCACATGTCTCCTTTCTCTCTAGGGGTGACATCCTCTCTTCCTGGGGACGTCCCAGGTCTCCTGCCTGGGTTGAAGTGAACTCCTCCCCAGCCCTGAGTTGAACGCATTTCAGTTCCAGCTTCGGCTCTCCCTTTCCCTGACCTAATTGTGCTTCAGGATAACTCAGGATTTCCTTTGACAGCAAAGCTGAATTCAGAGCGGGCTCAGGATGGGCAGAACGTGACTTGTGCTCATTGCAAACATTAGGTTCATGTGCCCCCTCCATCTGGGCCTCGGAGGGGATGGCGTCCCTGGCTTCTGAGGTAGATGGCTTAGGAGGACGCACACTCTTTCCCTCTGAGGTATTGTAAGCTGGAAGAAAAGCTGTCTCTGGAGAGTGGTCAGCCAGTGTCCTCTGCGGCTCCTCCCCACACCTGGGCACATGATCCCGTGGCTCAGGGGCACCGGGCCTTGCAAGGTGCTGTGGAGTCAAGCTCTCAGCCACAGCTGCAGAGCGGCTTGCTCCTTCCAAAGAATGCCTTCGCAACTCTTCATTGTCAAGGGTCTTGGCCAGTTTGTCCTTTGGAACACGCCAGGGAACTTCAACATCTTTCTTAGCCAAAACCTCTGAACTGGCCTCGCTCATCGCGTTCCTCCAACTTGACAGGCTTGGCCCCTGCAAACTCTGAGGAGTCCGTGAGATCTCCGTGCCTCTCTCCACCGCAGAGTCTTCATGTAATCCTCTGGGGAAAGCAGGAGAAAGTTTAAAGTCTTTCAAACTTGTGGAGCCAGCCTGAGACCCCCTCCTAAAGCCCTGAGGTTGATGAGCCTCCTTCTGGAAGTGAAGATGGTGTTCCTGCCCACTTGAATTTGCGTTTCCAATCTGATCAGTCAGGTCACATATCTTGGACTCATCCTGAGGGGAGCTGACCGCCAACATGATCTGATTGGCATTTGTATCTCCCAGACTTAGAATACTCTCGTTATTATTTCTTGCTCCATTTCTGTTGTCCTGCAATTGATTGAAACATGATTTCTTGGGAGCCACGGGGATGCTCATTGTCAGCTCTTCAGTGGGGGCTGCTGGCCATGCAGTCTTACTTAATGGAAAGGGGCTTCCTTCAAGCTGCAGTATGAATTACAGGAAGTTCTCAAGCTGCTTGTCCTCCTCTAAAAATGTCACACTGAGACACAGCTTTAGTCATTTTCACAAGCATTGTCTTGATACACGGCAGAAGGATTCATCGGTTAGGTTCCTGCTGAATGAGAGCCAATTAATCCATGACACCTAGAGAAAAATAGAAATACATTCATGTTAAAATGACAAATAGATGCTCAGGAGAAAAAAGCATGGCAAACACACAGATGTATTCCTTAATTCCACACTATTTCATTCACTCAACAATTTTTTCCAAAAACCTTTCAAGTAAGGGCTCCTGCTGGCCAAATATGGAAAGCTGAACACGAAAATGATAAATGTTAGAAATGGATTACAAATGCATGTTACTGTCACTTTAAATTTTAGAAGTCCAAAAGTCCATAATGATCCCAATTTAAAAAGGTGAAGGCAAGACTCATCTTCAGAAAAAGACCCACTAAGGCAGAAAAAGTACAAATTTGAAAGATCACTATCTTGTAGTCACTGGAATAATTATTACCTTGGGCAAGGGACACCAATAGATGGTAGAAATATGGCATGAAAAATCATGATTCACAGAATATTGACAGAATCTGAAAGTACCATCCCTTCAGTTACTTTACTTCCAACAAAAAGAAAATATTATTTTTACAACGCAGAAATCTGGTAGACAGCATCTCAACCAAATGATCAAAGTTAACGTAATGGAAATTGATGTCATGTGCCGCTGTTGGCAGGCAGTCAGCACTCTATAGCTCCCACCACTTGGTGGTACTCCTGCCATAAACTATCAGCCTGAATTTAATCCTGAGGAAACAATCAGACAAATTTAAAATGTGGGATGTTCTATAACATAACTGGTACAATTTGCTCCCGAAGTGCCAACCGCTTCTGGATTTTTAAAAAATAACAAAATACATTATTGGGATAATAAGGATGTAATACGAACTGTATATTAGGTAGAAGTATGTTATCAATATTTACCTTCTTGGTGTATAAATACTACAATATGTCAGAAATTACCTTTGTTCTTGAAAAACATATGTTTACAATTTAGGGTAGCATGAAATGATTTTTATATTCTAATCGAAGGGATTTACCAAAGAAAACTGTGTATGTGTGCATATGATGGGTGAAAGAGACAGAAACAGAGCAAGAATAGAGAATAAAACTGCAAAATACTAACCATTTAAAAATCTGAATAAGGTGCTGGGGGTTTAGCTCAGCGGCAAAAGCGCCCACCTGGCAAGCGCAAGGTCGTGAGTTCGGTTCCCGGTACCGGAGAAAAACCGAGGAAAAAAAAAAAAAAAAAAAAAATCTGAATAACTAGCCAGGCATGGTGGTGCACACCTGTAATCTCAGCACTCGGGAGGCTGAGGCAAGAGGACCGCTGCAAGTTCAAGACCAGCCTGGGCTACAAAGTGAGCTCAAGGCCAGCCTGAACTGCGTAGTGAGACCCTGTCTCAAACAGACAAAAAACAAAACAAAACCAAAAACACAAAAACAAAAACAAAAACAAGAAAAACCTAAAAACAAAAAAACCCTGAATAACTGACTTTATTACTTGGGAAATTTTTCTATAGACTGGAAATGTTTCAAAATTTTAAAAAAATATGAGGGAAACACTTTCTTCTGACCTTCGCAGTCTGCATGATGCGGCCCGTGCACCCTCTTCAGCTCCATCCCTCACACTCACCATCTGTCCTCCAGCCTGCAGCCACACCAGCCTCTCTTCACATTACCATGCACCTAACTCCCTACTTCCAGGCCTTTGCACACACTCATCCATCTGCATGGAATGTGGAATCCTCCTCAACCTCCCCCAAATACTTCCTTTGCAGTCTTCAGTTCACAGTACAATTTTCACTTCCTCCAAGGAAGACTCCCTGAGCCGCTAGACGACGGTCTATCTGAATTTCAAACTATTCTATTTTTTACTTTATAGAATTAAAAAAGAATCAGATATATTAGATACTAAAATTTACTATCATCCAACATCTGCCATACATATTAGGCAATCTACACATTTGTAGCATGAATGAATGTTTAAATGACTGAATGAATAGTAAGGAAGATCAATGCTATTAATGCCTTCATAGAGCTTAAAATCTATAGTGTGCACATTTACTTTTCTGTTACAGTAAGTGCATAGCTACCACTAAACTGCTGGATGCGGGCCAGTGTTGCTTTAACTGCTACCATGAATGTATTGTATTAGGACTAGGGATGGGAGAGTTTACCAGTAACAAGGTCCTTCTCCACCCACAGATGCCCCGATGTGGAGTCAAATGAATAGCCTTCCACACTTCCTAATTCACTAAAAATACACACACACACACACCTGTAACATGGGAGGACTGTTATAGTTTGAGTATCTCCTAAGGCCATGTGTCCAAGATTTGGTCCCCAACTGGTAGGTCTACTGGGGAGTGGTGGGAACATCAGGAGGTGGGGTTTAGCTGGAGGAAGTAGGTCACTGGGAATGGACCTTTGAAGGGTATATTTATCCCTGGTGCTTTCCTCCCTCTTTCTTCTTCCTGGCCACCATGAGGCAAGTAGCTTTTCTCTGCCACACATTTACTACCATCATGATGCTCTGCCTGACTACAGGCCCAGAGCAAGAGCCAAATGACCCATGGACTGAAACCTCTAAAACCATGAGCCAACGCAAAACTTTTCTTCAAGTTGTTTCCTTCAGGAATTCTGTCACCACGATGGAAAGCTAATTAACATAAGGCTGTTAAGCTAATTAACAGAAGGTTGTTAAGTTTCAACTGAAATGGATTCTTTGGCAATATGATAACACATTTTTCCCTCGTTGTTTAATATGTCATTTCATATATTAAACTATATATGTTATAAAGTAAAATACTATAATAGTCTCCCACTTTCAGTGGTTTTGCTCTCTGTGGTTTCTGCTATCAGAGGTCAACTGTAGTCTAAAAATATTAAACAGAACATTTCAAAAATAACTAATTTATGTTTTAAATTGTGTGCCATTCTAAATAATATGATAAAATTATGTGCCAACCTGTTCCAGCCCACTGCGAGCATGAATCATACTTTTTCCAGCATATCCACATTGTATACACTACCCTCCCTTTAGTCACTAGCAGTTGTCTAGGTTATCAGATCAACTCTCACAGTTGAACTGCTTGTGTTCTGGCAACTCTTATGTAGTGCTTAATGCTATAGCACAGTGTCCATATCATTCACCTTCTTTTACTGCATTGCATGGTCATTGGATTACCTCAAATCATCACAAGAAAGATGAGTACAGTATAACAAGGTAATTTGAGAGAGACTACAAATGTTATTACATTTGTAAAAATACACACATGTACATGTGTGTACTATTTTGTTATAATTGCTCTGTTTTATTAGTAATTATTGTTGATCTACTGTACCTAATTTATAAAATAAACCTTATTACAGGTAAGTATAAATAGAAAAACAGATCCAGGGTTTGGTCCTATCCACTGTTCTAGACATCTACTGGAATCCTGGAACACAACCCTCATGAGTAAAGGCAGACTTCATATAACCAAACACCTGACAACCCGACCCATGTATGTTGTAGATACTCCAGCACCCCTCTCCTTCTTGGCCTCCCACCTGTCCAACAAGCAAGTATTTTTTAAAAATGTAAATGAGATCCTTTCAAATAAGCTGGCAGGGAGGTCAGGCTTTTTAAAAACTTATTTGTCCCTTCTGCCCCTCACTCTAAGACACATTGACACTGTGGTCTAGATCTGTGCAGTCCTTTCTCCATATCCTTGTGATGATGGGGAAAATACACGCATGTACATGCGTGTACGGGCTTTCATTCCTTGCCACTGCTCTTCTGTTCTCTCCACGTCTCACTTATGCTCCATGTGCTCTGTGCTCCACATTCTTTCCCTCTTTCCGTCTTCTCCCACACCTGTCTTCAGTAAGCCAGTAGCAGCCCCAAGCGCAGCGTGGCCCCAACACAGCCCTCAGTAGAGGGGTTAATACCTGGTCCCGGCCTCAGCTTCCTGGCACAGAGGAAATGCTCTACATTCCATTGTTTCTTTGTTCAATTTCAGACATGCTCCCCTTAAGGATAGTGAACACACACGCTCTGGGCACAAAGCGCACCCAGCCACGGCCAAATCAATAAGACAGTCATTTAAAAGATGGCTGTGTCCCAGAAAGTTAAGGAGAGCAAGAAATTCCACAAATATGGATCATCCGCAGAAGGGGGGCAACTGTAACTCTCTGCAAATAAAAGCAGAGCATCACAAACCACAAGAGAAAACACGACTGCTGGAAAGTAACAAACTGGTATTAAGCACTATTACAGGAAGTTGTGTTCTAATTTTTACACAATTATATCATAAGCATCCTTTGTTTCCATCAGGAAACAGTAACTGTGCTTATTGGTACAGAGATGGAAGACCAGAGCCTTCCAGGACTTGGGTACCCAGACACATTTGTAAAATTTCACTGTAAAATCACAACTGTACGATTTGCTATGGCTCATCCCCTCTGAGGGTCATGGTGGAATTTAATCCCCATTCTGAAGTAGTGAGAGGATGGAAATTTAAGCCACTATGGATAATGATTAGGATTAGATAAGGTCGGCATGGTGGGGCCCCATGACGGCATTCTGGTGGCTTTTTAGAAGAGAGAAGAGTGACCAGGACATGTGCCTGCGCATATCCTGTCCCTCGCCGTGTAATGCCTTGAGCCACCCTAAGACCCTACCAGCAGGAAAACATAACTAGATGCAACCCTCAACCACGGCCCAGACTTGTGAGCCAAAATAAACTTCCTTTCTTTATAATTTACCTACTCTGTATCACCAACAAAATGACTAATATACAACTTGCATTTTAATATTTAATTTCTGCAAAGTGGTATTTGTAACAGCCTGCAGACATAAGTCTTAACATTCTCCTGCCTTTTCTTTCTCTTTTCTTTCATTGCGACACAAGAGGCAAAAGGACTGAGAAGGAGATTTTCCTAAAGCCATACAGCGAAGAGGCAGGGAAAGGACAGAGACAGAAAGAGGGACATGAAAAAGAACAGTTCCAATGAATGAAATCCGACAGATCACTGGGGAAAATAAAAAGGAAAGGCACCGTTTTAAGAATGGAAACAGAACATCCCGAATGTCCATCAAAAGATAAATAGATGGAGAAAGTGTGGTAATTATACACAATGGACTACTACTCTGCAATAAAGAAGGATAAACGAGTCATCTGGAGGAAAAGGGATGAACCTTCAGATCTCAATGTTAAATTACATAAATCAGACACACAAGCTCAAATATCACATAGTTTCTCTTATATGAGAAACTCAGGATATAAATACAGAGCAAAATAAAAGGTAATAGGAAGTAAGGACACAGATTTTTCTCAAATGGGAAGGAGATGAAGACAGGGAGGGAAGGCTGAGGGAAAGAGATGAAAAAAGAACTAGATGCGTTATGTACATGTACCATTCCCTGCAAGGGATGGAGATATCACGTATTGTCAACATGAACCAATAAAAAAGGAAAAAAAAAAATAGGAAAGAAAAGTAGAACCGGAAACCGGACAGGAGAAGCAGCTCATACAAGACAAGAAAAGCCACTTTTCTCTTTTTATTAGCATGCTGGCAGCACACAATAAATACATTCATCGGGGGGAGTTGGTGCACGTACATACTACATCTTACTCCTCTTACCTTCCCAAAGCCAATTTGAAAACTGACTTCAGTTACACAAGGCAGGATTGACTAGAGACAATACTTCCTGTTACTTTCCTGCTTTATTTGACCCCATTTCAATCCCATCATTTTGCCAGAAAACCGTCACAAAGCAGTACCAAAAAGAGGTTTTTTTTCTGGATCTGTATTTCAACCCGAAGTCCCTGCTGTGGTCTACATGCTCCCCAAGAGCCTCGTGTTTGTAGGCATGGTGGTGACTGCATGGAAGGTGACTGCACAGTGCGGCTTACAGTTCTTGCTAGCGGGCAGGGTCTGGTCGAAAGGGGAAGGTCAGGGGAGCTGCAACCTGGCAAGGTTCATCTGCCTCCCCAGGTTCTGCCTTCACTCTCTGCTTCCTGGACACCATGACAGGAGCATCTTCTCCTCTGCCATGTGCCTATGCGACACTGCCCTGCCTTGGAGCCAGCGAACAATGGACTCAAACCTCTATATACTGTGAGGTAAAATAAAACTCTTCTTTAAAATGTGGGTTCGGATGTTGTGTCCAAGCACAAGAACGTGACTAAGATACCTCTCTACACATATTTCCCACATAAAAACCATGTCAAGCTCCAAACCTGTAAAACCAGATTATCATTACACAAAATATATGAAGCAGCCCGGCAAACCCCCAGCCAAGGCACATTTTCCTGGGCCAAGGGGTCTAACTTTCATGTGGATCAGACACATCATTATTTTTTTTAAAAAGTATGAATAATGATTTTTTTGAATAATGATTTTAAAGGCAAATAGTATTTTTTTTCTTGAGGAAAATAAAGCTCATTAGTCACATTTTAGGCTTGCAATGAGTTTAAGTATCTCTTCTGTCTATAGCCAATGTGATACTTAACAGTTTTCTATACAACTTCCTCTGGTGCAAGGGCCAAGTAATTCACCCCGGCAACTCTTTGCAGGGGCACTGTGGGCAAGTTCTGCCTCCCTAAGGCAGAAAAATGCAGCCTTTTCCCACGGGATGAGCCTTCAGATATCAAGTAAAGAGTTTTATGTTCTTTTCTTCCCCAAACCTATTCTTCTCCTTGTTAAAAAATTCAGATTCTGCCAACTGTTAGAGACATTTTTGAAACTCTCACTATAGAAGCAGACATAAGGAATCTGAAGTCTTCCTAAAGAGGGTGCTCAAAGCTGTACACAATATTTTAGTTCTTACTGCACTATCTAGACTTGTGTGGTGACAAAATTCCATTTTCAGTCGTCTAGTTGCACATTCTCAGAGAGTATCCCTTCATGGGCATACACATCACCCTGCTAATTCCACATCATCAGCGAAAGTGCTAGTACAGGTTGAGGACATCTTGGACCAAAGCATTTAGAGCCAATTGTTTCCAATTTCTTAGTTTTTCAAATTTTTGGAATATTTACCTAGCAACCATGGATGGTTGAGCATCTGTAATCTGAAAATCTGAAATCCAAAAGTCTTTGAAAAGATTTTTAGACTGAGATGTTCAATCTGTACTATGCAACTATCTTAAACTACCCTAACTCCACTCTACACACTTGTAGGCTTTTTGCATCCCTGGGTAAGACCATAAAAATATATCTCTCAAACTTCATCCTGCTAGTCTGACTGCACTGATCTACTTACTCTGTTTTAAAACTTTGAGTCCAGCCCTTCATTTTTCATCTAAAATATTTGTAATCCATTCTGTTTTCATGCCATCTTTCAAGAGACCGGAGTGTCCTTCACCTCACCATTAATTTTGCTGACACTAATGTTAGCCTATGTGGGCAGAGGAGCCGTCTCTGATGCCATAGCAAAGTAACCCTGTGACACTTCCATAATGCTCCGCATCTGATCAGCATTGCAATGACTACATGTCCCCAGATTTTCCACAAGAGCTGAACCAGAAGAAACGCAACATTGCCGGGACTGGGGATTTAGCTCAGTGGCACAGCGCCTGCCTGGCAAATGCAAGGTTGTGAGTTCAATTCCCAGTACCAGAAAAAAAAAAGAAAAGAAAAGCAACATTGCCAACCATGTTTCTGAAACATTGTTATAATATCGCCTCTTGTTCAAAAGAAAGAGAAGGAAAATGAAAGTGAAGACAGTAAAGGAAGCCAATATACCACAAGTTGTTCTACTTAATAACCTATAATCTTGTAAGGCTTGTGGTTTATTTTGTCACTACTCATAACCTATCAATTGCCAGTGCTCAACATCAAAAAATGGGACACCACATAAGAAACACATGGCAACTGCACTGTGTGAACATCCCAGAGTGCTTGCACAAAACTATATGGTCGAGGTCACACTCGTTCAGCATGACCTCTTGACGCCATAAAGAGACATGGTAAAAGCAAGATGTATGAGGTTGCCGGTAGACTAACATAACATCCTGTTTACAGTAAACTTGTTTTTTAATAAACAGAAGGTGTACACCTCTGTACTCTAGAATAATGACAAAGGTAAAGTACATTTTAGGCATAAAGTAGCAAAATTTTCATTTATCATCAAGTATTATGTACGGCACATAATTTTCTGTGCTATACTACTATATGACTGGTAGCGTAGTACGTTTGTTTACACCAGTGTATCACCACAGACATGTAATGCACTGTGCATCAATTTACAATGGCTATTATGTCACTAGGCAATAGGAATTGCTTAGATCCACTATAGTCTTACTGAATCACTGCTATATATTATTGGGTCCTTCTTGACCAAAACCTCATTACACATGACTTAACCGGTACTTCACATTTTCTTGTTTACTAAAAATAAATTATCTTTGTCCATCTTTAATAGGTAAGCAGGCTTCACCTCTCACAAGTTCATAATCTCTAAGAATGGTCTGACTCATCTAGAAAATTCTTCAGCTGTGTGCATATTCATTTTGGAATCATGAAATGGATTGACAGCATCTACATGCAAATACAGTCTCTTCTTCGATCTTGGCTTTCCATTTTGTTTTATTCACGTTTTCTCATGCTACCCACTGTGGCATGAAGGCACTCTTGGATGCAGAAACTCCACAGATCCACCATTGTCCAATCCCCTGACATCCTGCTGAGTGACCCGGCTGAATGACAGGCTAAACCCAGAGGACTCAGCTTCATACTCAAGGTCTGATGAGTGCTTGACCCCTCTCTGCTCCAGATGTAATCCCCTTTATGTTACCACTTCAAATATTTGCCCAGTGAAATCATCCTCCCTGCCCAATAGCTCCACCTTCTAACCATTGAGGTCTACCTCCTCCATGAAGGTTTTCCTAAGTTCTCTTGCCTACCTACCCAATATCATGGTACAGGAGGAACTAGATATTGTCTCTAAGTCCAGAATCTGAAGATCTTTTCCTCTGGGACTACCATAATACATTTTTTTCACAGCTATGTAAGCTCATTCCTCAGTACTCACAGAACATTGGTCCCTGGATCTTTCCTGGAGACCAAAATCTGATAGTGCTTAAGTCTTCAATTTAAAATGGCATAGTATTCATATAGAACCTACACACACCCTCCTATTAACTTTACATCATTTCTCAATGACATAATAATGAGTACAATACAAATGCTATGCAAATGGTGCACTGTTTAGTGGATAACAACAAGAAAAAGTCTGCACATGTTCAGTACAGACACAATTGTTAAATATTTTCAATCTGTGGTTGGATGAATCCACAGATGAGGAGCTCATGGAGATGAAGAGATGATTATACATCTTCTTAGAGTTCAATGTGGTTTTTGTTACAGTTACATGTGTCTTGCTATTACGTGTGTCTCATTCCTTCTATGAAACTGTAAGCTAACAGCTCAGACGGCTTTGTTTCCTGCGTGGTTTCTGGGATTGCATTTTGCACACAGTAGGCACTTTGAATGAAGTATTCTCATCCCAATTTGAGCTCAGAATGGTTAATATTCACTCTATTTTCAAAATAGCAGGGTAGGGGCTGGGGATTTAGCTCAGCGGCACAGCGCCTGCCTGGCAAGCGCAAGGTCATGAGTTCGATTCCCGGTACCGGAAAAAACAAACAAAATAGCAGGGTAGTTTTCTCCAGTCTGTTCAGATTGAGATTGCAAAGTCACACGACTGAACTGAGTAATTGGTTACTCCCTTTCCAGGCTATATCAAAATACCCAGGAGACAGTATAGAAAAAAATACATTCTGACCACCATGTATATTTGACATAATAATTTATTTAGAAAGTAAAGGAAGTTGAGGGGATTTTTACGTTATAAAAGGGGCACAGGTTTTAAACACTGAGTAATATGGTTTTACAGCATTTCTACCTGCTGGGTCTGTTGTGTAATGTTTTATCAGTTGTGAAATCTCACACACATATAAATATACAAATGCTGTGTGTCTGAATGTAAATACAATTCCATCTGATTTAACAAAACTTATGCGCCAGAGAAGCTCCAGTTGCAACTCCTGCCATGCAATGAATAATACCTCAGTAAAAGAGGACACAGAAAACTATACAGGCTATGAACTTGACATTCAGTGGTAAGTATAATAATGCAGAAAGTTAAAATCCTGGATTTTAATTTTACTTGACATTTCTATGAAACATATATTTAGAGTCCATGATGATCTACCACATTGAATAAAATTATATGTACTCATGCAATATTTATATACAAATCAATTGATTAACCTGGTTTAGAAAGTTTCATGGTAATAATTACATTTTCTGCAATTCTAATTACTTAGGCATATTCAGGTTCTTGATATTATTCCATATATTTTGAGATGATATATCATTCTATAGTTCAGGCTGGCTTTGAATTCACAATCCTCCTGCCTCAGCCTCCTGAATACTGAGGTTATAGGTGGACACCATGTCCAACTCTATTTCATAATATGTTAGAGGTTAAGTATCCCTTATCCAAAATTCTTAGGACAGGAGTGTTTCAGACTTTTCATTTTTTCAGATTTGGGGACATTTGTATATATGTAATACAGACTTTGGGAATGGAACCCAAACATAAACATAAAATTTTCTACAATATTTTTAGTGCAGCCACATCTTGACTATACCCTATCACATCAGTTCAGGTCTGGAACTTTCTACTTGTGGCATGCCATCAGCACTCAAAAAGTTTCAGGTTTTGGGGGATTCTGTATCTCAGAATTTCAGATCAAAGATGCTCAACCTGTATACATTTACTCTCAACAGGCACAATTATAGCTAATCTAAAAATTGACCAAGGGAACTTTACAAATTCACTTCCACAATATGGTTAAAAATCAAATTATTGATTGGGGTATGTTAGGATGTATATTCAGAGGCTCTGTAGCTGTCTGTGGTGCTGAATTCTGTGACAGCGAAATAACATAAACTATAACAGCTCTGGAGCTTAATTTGCTTTCTTTATCTCATATATATATATAATAGGTAACTATCAAATTTTTCCCAAAGATATACACAAGATTATATTTAGATTACCTCTTCTGAGGTAGCAGGGTCTATTTTATTTTTATTTTACCTTTAGTAAAAAGAGTGAAATGCCGCTGTTTCACCCATACGGAGGACAAGGAAAGAAACTTAGCTTTTAAAAGATTAGCCCAATCTGATATTTAAGTAAAATATTACATTCACTTATACTCAAAAGTCTCCGCAGTAAAATGTTACACGCTTTTCCAATAAAACCTTCATTCACATTGGCCCTTTACCTTTTAAAAAACAAATCCTTACCAGGACAGAATTTCAGCCAAAAAATTCAAGGTATTCATTCTTTGCCTGTCGTGATCAATATTTTCTTTTGTTTTATCTTAGGTGGCATTTTTTTCAAAATTGGAATACACTGCCAATCCTTTTTAAAAATGTATTTTCACTGCATTGAAAAAGGTTTTAAAAAAATAAAATCGTCTAACTCCACCTAAAGAAATAGAATTTGATGCGTAGTATGTCAGCCTTTATTTACAGTCATGGAATGAGTTCTGTAGCCCCACTTTTTCAATTTGCATCTCGTGGGCTTCTTCCTATATAAATACGCGTAGCAAGTGCCTTATCTTTTTGACGATCACTTATACCAATTCTATTGTCAGACTTTATATTATTCTCAAATTCTACTTTTTAAAATAATTCGTCATAGAAAATAGATAAATACATGTTATGACAGCATGCTTTATTTCCTGCAGATACATATCTAAAGGTAGAATCCCTGTGTAAATAGCTATGGACATTTGCATCTTAATACATAACTCTAAATTCCATCAGGGATTCTGTTTTGTTTCCAGGAGAGCCTGACACATAATTGGTGATCTATAATCATTTGTTGAATAAATGTGTATTGCTCTGAAAAAAATGTGTCAATCTTTATTCTGTCCCTCAATTGCCCACATTTCCTGTTCCATCCCTTTCCTCAAATCTTACTTTTCATAGCAAAAATGTGAGATGGGTTATTTCCAGAATTTATGTTTTACCAAGGGGAACTGGAACATTAGAAATATAAGCACTTGTTTCCAGACATTAGGGCCAGGAAAAAGACCCCTTGCCTCCCAACCACCTCACACTGCCAGCCCCCGCCCTCCTCTTCTTGGTTACTGGCACCACTGTGTTCCTAGCACCAAAGTGAGAAGTGTACAAATGTCCTTTGTCCCTACCTTTAACTCAACTCATCAGCAAGAGCTACGTGGTTGACATCCAAAGTTCACCACTCTAATCTACTTCTCCTCTTTTGTGTCACTGCCCATGGAGCTCCTCACAAGTCTCCTACTCAGTCTCACAGCTTCCACTGTTCCTTCTCGAAAGAGGAATTCCCATGTGGGAACTACAAAAGTTGACCTTGAAGAAGAGAACAATGGTCACTACAGGCCGGGGGAACAATGCAGAGGGAGGAGAAAGGAAAGTTGGAAAACTGGTACCAAAATACAGTAAGACTAGAGAAGTAAGTTTTAGTGTTCTATCAGCACAGTTGGGTGAACAGGGCTTACAACAATACATTCTACATTTTATTGAGAACTTAGAGAGAGGAGCTTGAAGTCTCTCAGCACAAAGAAATAATAAATGTGTCAGCATATGAAACTGCTGATCACCCCGATTTGATTATTTTACATTGTATGTATGTATTCAGTCATCATGCTGTATTCCATAAACATGTACGTCAATTAAAAATCTTAAATAAAATTTAAAAATAAAGAAAGAAGCAGCTATCCTTCCTCTACATCTACAAGACAGCCAGGGGAATACCTTGACACAATAATCAGATCGAGTCATTTCCAAGCTCCAAAGCTTCCAATGGCTTTCTTGTTGTCTTAGTTGCTTTTCTCATTGCAGAGACAAAATATCCAATGCCCAAAGTTAAGGAAGGAAAGGTTTACTTGGTTCACAGTTTCAGTCCATTATCAGCTGGCTCCAAGGCAGGGAGGCCCATGGCAGAGGACAACAGTTCATGGTGATGGAATATAGCAAAAGCAAGCAAGCGATGAGACAACCCACATGTGGGTTGTCTTTCTGCCCCTTATATTGTGTGCAGGCCACCCACCCTAGCGTGGGTGTAGCACTCACACCACTAATCCCAGTATTGGATTGTAAATCAATCATAAACTCTAGATTCAGCTATCTTTGAAAAGCCCATGCCCTGTGACAGTACAAGTGCTTGGGGAGACATCTAGATACAAGGCATAACACTTGCCCTGGACTCTGCAGCCCTGTGAAAATCCCCCTACCTCCCACTACTCTCCCTCACACTTCACTCTGGCCACAGGACCCTCCCACACTATCACCTTCCTTCCCAGAGCTTTTGCACTGCTGTCCTCACAACTTTGCTCTCTACAAGTGAGATCCTTCGTACACTTCAGGTCTCAGCACCCTCCCTAGATAGGTTTTCTTGGATGTCATCCTCTATCTCCAGTGACAGGCCCTAGTCAATTTGCTCCCAGCTTTTATCAGCTATTCTATGCTTTGCCTTTCTCATTCAACAAAGGAAAGTTCCATGAAGAGGACAAAATAAACCCTGCTTACTACAGATCCAAGTAACCACACTCGAGCTCAGAGGACACTCAATAAATACTTGCTCAGTGATCCCGTAGGGCAGCATCACTGACTCTTTCTGAATTTATTTAGCTATACACACAATGCCAGGCTAAGAGTTTATTCATCACTGAGTGCTAAGAGGGGGAAGAAATGGAGATACTAACTAGCTCAACTCTCATTTTACAAATGAGTCTTTATATGTTCTTGACAGTAAACCTTTGTCTGAGAAACATCCAGCCAACATTTTTTCCCACACTGTGGGCTGTCTCTTCGCTCTGTTGGTGGTTTCTCTTGCTGTGCAAAAGCTTTTTAATAGGATGAGATCCCAGTTGTTGATTCTCTGTGATAGTTCCTGTGTGATCAGAGTCTTATTCATAAAGTCTTTGCCTACACTAATGTCTTCAAGAGTTCTACTAGTCTATCTTCCAACAGATTTAATGTTTCTGTGTTAATGCTTAGAGCTCTGATCCATTTCGAATTTAGTTTAGTGCATGGTGAAAGATATGGGCCCAATTTTAATCTTCAACACGTGCAGAGAAGACAGGTTTGTGCTAATATAGTTTGGACAATTAAATGCTGATATCTCGTACTCTGACCTAATTTAACGATAACAGTATGCAATGTATTAACCATTGTGATCCTCCTATCATACTGTTTTGGAATCTTGTTTTCCGATTTTTTCATTTTTGTTTCTTTTTCTTTAAAGAAAAGAAATAAGGAAACTGCACACTTAAGGGGCAGAGTGACTGGCTCAAGGTAGTTAGGCGAGGCCCATGCCACCAAGGTCAGGGCCAGGCTCCTCATGTCCGGTCCAGTTCGCACCCATCTTCCCAGACCTGAAACAAGCTCAGAATTTAAGAAAAAACAAAGTGCCATGGAGACAGGACTCAAAGGGGTTCGGCATTAAATAGGTTTTTAAAAGGACACAGCACAAGAAGACACAGGAAATAAAAGAAAGAGAACTAATCCTCACAGAAATTACAAACTCCTGAGGAAAAGGATAAAACATACACTTATGTAGTAACTATGGTGGTAAAAGCAAAGCAAGGTCTAATAACATAAGTTGCTATACAGAAATACCAAATACCATATCATGGCAAGGAGACACAAATTCCAGTGGAGGGGCTGGGGGAAAAAATACCTCTTATTGCAACTGGAGAGAGAGAGAGAGAGAGAGAGAGAGAGAGAGAGAGAGAGCGCATTTCACAAAGTCTCAAGCTGACCACCTGATACAGATACCAGAGAATGTATCATTCACGGTCTGATTATTGGTTTTACAGGTGAGTCTGGAACTGCATGACCTCTTTCCCCCAGATATCACTTCCTTAAACTCCATTTACTTGCTATTCCTCCAGTGGTAAAATGCCAAGGAAAAGAGGCCACTATAAAACTCAAATCTGTCAAACACTGCCTGCTCTAAAACGGATTTCATGAGGAAAGGGGACAAAATAATGTCTAAAATGGAGCCTGCGGATTATCTATGCATTTCAATTATCTTTGCAATCCCTATCTGCTTTGCCAGATACTGGGGGTTATTTATTCTGGTGAAGGAAGAACATTTTTTGATCTAGTTTAAAAGACTGACAGTTTCAAAAGGCAGCAAGGACACTCTTCTGACCGTCAAGAGCTGGTGATAAATTCTCTGCCATTACTTCAAGAGACAGTTGACAGAGGCAAACATATTGAAGATTAATATGCCATCTACAAAATGCTAGATAAGATCCAAATCACTCCAGTAAAAGAAATTTTGCTTATGTTTATTAAAAGGGGACTAAAAAGAGAGACACAGATTTTACATCTAGATACAAGCAAACTATTTTTGAGTTATGGAAAAGGAAATTTATTTATGTAAGTACTTCAAGTGTCATTCCATGGCGTGGATCAGTCGAGAATGTGGTTTGGTCTCATCAGAGGAGGGGCAGCCATATTTAAAGAATGATTT
Organism: Chinchilla lanigera; assembly: GCF_000276665.1. NCBI lineage: Eukaryota > Metazoa > Chordata > Mammalia > Rodentia > Chinchillidae > Chinchilla > Chinchilla lanigera. Next base: position 8,299,511 of record NW_004955497.1, on the reverse strand, counting down.
CCAGACGTCTGCTTGCAGGGTGTGCGCCTCCCTCCCTCGCAGTGCATGCTGGGCCTAGAAACCCAATCTGCTTGTTTTTCAGCCCCTCCTCCCACGTGGCACCTGAACACAACTGAGGCTGGATACTCTCTGCCAAATTTCTAGCGTCACCTTCTATTTATTCACTTGTCCTAGTACGAATACAGCATTGTAATATTTTACTACTCTGTTCCCTTTCTCTTTTCTAACCCCAAATGCTTTGTAAGAGGATTCCCAACAAACCCACTCCCCTCATTTCTCTCCTGTCACGCATCTGATAGCCCAGTTCTCTGCAAGGTGAACAGGCTGGAGTGAGCAGTGACAGAAGAATCCCCTAATCCACTGAGCAGGTGGGGAGGGAAGCTGAGGCCGTGCAGACGGTCATGCGGGCAGAGGTGGACCTGTGGAAGTGAGAGGGCAGGACACTTCCCAAGCTCCTCTGCTGGGCCCTGCTCCACTCTCCCCACATGGGGATACTTCAAAGCACAGGACTGCTCGAGCTCCATCAGCTAACTCTCCTGTACACCACAGCTCTGCAGAGTGCGGTCCGTGCTGCAGGATGCTTATCTCCAGGACCACAGGCTATAATCCCCAAGGACGTGTACGGCCCAAGGGGAAGAGAAACCTCTCCAGCATCATCATGGATGAGGTAATGATCACCCACAGTTCAAACGCCTGCACTGGGTCACTGCAAATGGGGCTCCTTCAAATTCCTTCTTTTCCAGAGGTGAATTTCCTTTACTGTGCATCAGAAGTTCACAACCTTTTTTTTTCTGTCAAATAAAAGAGATGCCTAGAAACACAGAGCTAAATATTTAACCCTGTATTGCAGTGCAAGCCCCCCACAAAGAAGGGTGAAAGGCTGTAACAGTCAGAAAGAAAGGAAACAAATACACAACAGAAGAGATGCAAAATCGCCAACAAAATGGAAAGGTATATGCTTTCAGGTCCCAGGTCTTCTCTAAGAGTCTTTATATTTTCATTAATTTCACCACATAATGAACAAAGCATCTGAGGGCACCATCCTTGGAAATCTTTATATCTAAGGAGGCAATAAGGAAATGAAGACAGATGAAAAGAGGAAAAATATAGGGGCTGGGGATATAGTTCAGTGGCATAAGCACCTGCCTGGTAAGTGCAAGTTCCTGAGTTTGATCCCCAGTACCGCAAAACAAAACAAACAAACAAACAAAAAAAAAAAAAATAGGAAAAATACTACTTAGTTACGAAACTCTCAGCTAAATAAATAATAGTACTTTAGTTAATCTGTAAGAATTCTCAAATATTTCACCAAGGTTTGAAGGAAAATGGTGAAAAATACTTATATTCAAGACAGAATTTAAGAGTGATTTTGAAAATAAGAACATGTTGACACATGTTTAGTAGCCCCCAATCAATAGCCCCAGGGTGGGACACTGCCACACTAACATTTCTGGGAGACCACTGATGCTTTATACATACTAATTATGAAAACAGACAATTTCCTGAAGCAGCAAAAGCAAACATTCCCAGAAAGTACAAATTGAATAAATATGCATTTTAACAGGCATGCTTTGAATATTTAAAATCACAGCTTACAAATTCACTGTTAAACAATATGAAATACTGAAACACACCCATTTTAATCAAAGAATCTTGAAGAAATGCCATAATGCTTACACTTACTATCTTTTAAACAAAAAGTTAATTTACCAACAACTCTAGGTAGTGACTGACAATCACATCTCACACGTATGACTTGTATACCTATGGGCTAGGAACGGAAAGGGAAGCAATGATGCTAACTGCCCTCCAAGGCCTGCAATGCTGACACTTCTAAGGAAGCACCGGACCCAGGGGATGGCTCCTCTCTTTAGGGCAGCAGCAGCCCAGTTACCCCTCCATCCAAATGCTGAGTCTATCGTGTCTGTACACCAACGAATGACAGAGAATCTGTGCCAGGCCTACTCTTTGGGCTTCTATTCGTTAGCTTCCTGTTATCATAATGAAATAGCCGAAGTAATCAGCTTATAAACACAGTGGGTTCATTTTGGCTCACGATTCTAGAGTTCCCAGTATGAGATCGGGCATCCCCAGTGTATTAAATGGCACATGACTGCAATCGGCAATTCTGTGTGGCAGAGCAACTGCTTACATCGCCAGCCAGGCAATGGGTGGAAGAAAGGGTGTGGAGTCTCACACACCTTTTGAAGGAACATCACCAATGACGTAAAGACTTCCCACAGGTTGCATATTTCACTTTCTAATAGTACACCCTGGGGACCAAGCATTTAACACATGGGACTTGGGGGGGGGGGACACTTAATGTCTAAACTAGAGCAAGGAACTCTCTCTCTAAAATGTGAGGACACTTCTAAAGAGGGAAAACTAGAAATTCTGGTTCACAGAGCTCTTGGTGGGACCACTCTCTGATATCAACACAAATCAATTGAGGAATGGATAAAAAAGATGTAGTATTTTTATACAGTGGAGTATTATTCAGCTATAAAGATAAACTCGAGGCTTGTATAGGTAAATGGATGCAACTAGAGACCATACTCATAAGTGAAATAAATCAGACCCACATGTGTAAACACGGTCTTGTCTCCCTACTATAAGAACCTGAAAGGGTAAATAAAATCTCCATTGCTATAGATTTCTTTTCAAGAATGTTACATAAACATGATCATACAGCATGTAATCTTTCAAATATGACTTTTTATTTTTAATATGGATGAATCTAGATAATGTTAAATTATGAATATTACTAGAGAAAAGCAAATATAAATACATTAAAGCATAAAATGAAAGAGAGATGGTAGGAAACAGACTATTTGATGAGGGGGAAGAAAATCAGGAGAAAGGGGAGGGTGAGGAGAGAAAGATAAAAGGATAAAAATGACCAAGATATTATA
>NW_004955497.1:8294339-8295989 GCF_000276665.1 Chinchilla lanigera | reverse complement strand
AAAATTTTCAACACTGAAAATCACAAGTCTCCAGATTGAAAGGGCCCAGCAAGGGCCAAGAATATAAAAATTGGCATACTGTAAAGTAAAGTAATTTCAGTGCTCTAGGAATAAAGAAAAGGTTCTAACTCTTTCAAAGAGATAAAATATTCACAAATAAAAGGAATCACACTGACATTTGACTTCTGAAAAGTAAAATGAGTATTTGAAGTTGGGAGCCATTATAACACTGCAAGAAATCATGATTTCCACCAAGAATTCTATACTCTGCTAAATAACCATCACATACAGAACAATTTTCAAATATGAAATAATTCAAGTACAGTTACACTTTGCGTAACAACAAATACATTCTGAGAAATCCTATTCTTAGGTGATTTCATTATTGTGAAAACATCATAAAGAGTACTTACTCAAAGTAAGATGGCTTCTATGTCATTAGCTGTTATAATTCAGGAAACTACCACTGTATATATGGTATATCATTAACTGAAATATTATGCAGTACATGACAATATATGGAATAAATTCTAATGCAGAATCATTCTGGTAGAGAATTTTAGGATTATTTATTCTGGGAATTAAGTTTAAGCAAGGGCCCCAAACCGGGGCTCATGTTTGCCTGTGTTTATGTGTGGAACTAGAGACAGTCTCACAGGAGCATGAATTAATACCACTATGCAGCAAATGACTGCACATGTACATTTGCTGAATCTCTAAAAAAGATGTTTCTGAAAGACAGTGATGTAAATAAAGCAAGATGACAGGGGAGCCAGGACAGGTGGACCAAGAGAAACAGCTGGTGGCCAAACCCAGAGGTGAATCAGCTCTCACCAGGGTAAAAGACTACACAAGGTAGATCCAGTGAGAAAAGCACAATTGGTATGTCTGGGTATTTATATTCAGTCAGTGTGCTGCAGACTTTCAGAACTTCTCTCCAAGTGACAGCAGAAGCTATTTCTTCTTTGTTTACTTCTCTAAGATCAAACATGTGCAGGCTCTCCCTTGAAGCACAGAGAATGTCAGGTGCCCTGGTGATTGGGTTGGCATAATCACCAATCGGTGCACCAGGCAGCTGAGGCTTGGATACAGAACACCACCAGGATTCAGCCAACAGCATGGAAAGGGAACTAGCTGATGGGCACCAACGAGCAATGTCTGCCTCAGATGTCATTTACTAACCATAAAGGAAAAAAGCTTTTTCAAATGTTGTATAAGAAATTACAACACTCTGAAAAAGAGAGATTGAAGAGGATTTGAGAAAATGTAAAGATATTTCTTGCTCATGGATAGGAATAAGCAACATTGTGAAAATAGCCACACTCCCGAAGTTGCTATACAGATTCAAACTAATCCCAATTAAAACACCATTGGTATAACTCACAGATCTAGTGAAAACATTCCTAAAATTCATGTGGAACAAGAAGAGATCTAGAATAGCAAAGGCAATCCTGAGCAACAAAGGAAGGGCAGGAGGCATCACAATATCCAACTTGAAGTTATACTACAAAGCTATTGTGATAAAATCAGCATGGTAACTGGCAAAAATAAAAAAAAAAAAACAGACCTGAAGACCAGTGGAACAGATTAGATGATGCAGACACAATTACAAACACACTCAGCCACCTTATCTTTGACAAAGGGGCCAAA
>NW_004955497.1:8290626-8294239 GCF_000276665.1 Chinchilla lanigera | reverse complement strand
GAGGCTTTTATAGGTAAATGGATGCAACTAGAGACCATACTCATAAGTGAAATAAATCAGATTCCACATGTGTAAACATCGTATTTCCTCCCTAAGAACCTGAAAAAGTAAATAAAATCTGAAAGGTAATAGATATTGTGAAAGGGGAAAGAAACTGCTCAAATAGGAAAGAACTGGGATGAAGGAGGCGAGAGGAAAAAGAAAGGAAGAGGAAGAATATGTATATGTATACACAGGATAGCTAGGATAATTGTACTACTAATGTCTGTAGGTTTATTTAAAGAAACTGTTATTGTGTAATTGTTTGATCAAACTCACATGCCTATATCTGCTTATATGTGCAACCATTTTGAAGATAACATTATGTAATATAACCACCATTGTTAATATCCTATCATCTTGTTTTGAAATTCTCTATCATTTTTATTGTTCTCTATGCTGTTTTAATTATTTGTTTTTGTTATTCTGGGTTTTTTTCTTTCGTCTTTAAAATGAAAAACAAAATGTATATGTATATACAAGGACAGCTGGGATAGGCATATTGCTAATGTCTGTGATTTACTGAAAGGAACAGTCAATGCTTAAAAATGTTCTTTTTTCCTGACCAATTTTACACACTTGAATATGGTAATCAGAATGACTGATCTGAAAACAATATGCAGTGTAAGAACCACTGTTGAATTCCTACCATCTTGTATGGTGAAGCTCTGCATCATTTCCAATGTTTTTTTTTTGTTACTGTTACTGTCTTTGATTGTTTGATCAGTCTTACATTCTTACGTCTGGTGGACTGAGCAACTTCGTTGCAGATAACAGTATGTAATGTAGCAACCATTGTTAATTCCTATCATTTTGTTTTGAGGTCATGTACCATTTTTGTTGTTTTGTGTTGTTTTGTTAGTTTTTTTTAATCTTTAAAATAAAAAAGCAATTAGGTCATAGGAAAAAAAACCCAAATCTCAGCATCATTAAGTCAGAAAGAAATCTCCCCCAGGAGGTGGGCAGGGCTTCCTCAGCAGCCACAAAGCTGAGCACAAGGTCCTAAGACCCTACAGTAGGTGGCCTACTCAAACCCAAGGGCAGGAATGTATATGAAACTAGCCTGGAAAGGCCCAAAGCCCCATAGGCTGAGAACACACTTGGAAAGAAGAGAGGAAAGAAAAGAGGAAAGCAGAATGTCCGAGACAGCATCTCCTCTGACTGATGTATACATTAGCTTTCCACCACTAGAAAAAAAAAGAGTTTCTTTTGGTTCATGGTGCCAGAAGATTTGGTCCATGGTCAGCTGCTTCCAAGGTAAAAAGGCAGAACTGCACGGTAAATGAAAGCTGCTAACCTCGTGGTAGTCAGAAGACAGAGCACAGAGGAAGAGCCAGAAAGGAAGGGGCTGGGAGCATAATATTCTTCAAAGCCATGTCCTCAGTAATCTACTTCTTCCAACCAGGGTCCACCTCCAAGCACAAGAGCCTCTTAGGGGACATTTTTGATCCAAACCATAACAATGTGAAAAGAATGAGATGACACTGGACAAATGACGCCACGTCTCCATTTTCCACCAAAAATTAGATTTTGATTGCAAGGAGCCAAGAGGACAAATACGGAGAAAAACACAAGAGACACTAAAGTTGAAACAAATAATTGATTTAGGAGAGATAAAAATGCTAAGCAGTCATTTACTGTTTCTTTGCCTTCTTTGCCTGGCATTCCATCTATATGCAGATGTAGGGGTGTGTGTGTGTGTGTGTGTGTGTGTGTGTGTGAGAGAGAGAGAGAGAGAAAGTGTGCGTAAATACTGTACAGTTTTCACCTTCCATACTCTTTAATACTTAACTTGGAGTAAAGATACATAATATAAGGCCCAGATCCACTCAGCTGCATTCATTCCTAAATATAAATGAACTAACAAATTCTAAATATGCAAGAAAGACTTCAAATAAAAAAGACAGAGCATTAAACTATACAGAAAAAAGAAAATTTTTAAAATTATACTTTAATTTAAATATAATAAATTGATTCCTTTTGGTCCAAAAGTCTCTGAGTTTGACAAATGCATAGAGAAGCCATCAATACAATCACTACAATCAATTTAGGGTGAGTTGCACTACACCCCAAAATATGTACTCTTTTGCAATCAGCCCCTCCTCTCAGCCACTACACATATTGAATCATTCTCCATTGCTATAGATTTCTTTTCAAGAATGTTACATAAGAATGTTACATAAATATGATCATACAGCATGTAATCTTTCAAATATGACTTTTTATTTTTAACATGGATGCATCTAGATAATAACATTAAATTATGAATATTACCAGAGAAAAGCAAATAAAAATACATTAAAGCATAAAATGAAAGAGAGATTGTAGGAAACAGACAGACTATTTGATGAGGGGGAAGAAAATCAGGAGAAAGGGGAGGGTGAGGAGGGAAAGGTAAAAGGATAAAAATGACCAAGATATTATATATATGTAAGTTCCCCAAACCAAATGTCACTATTGTGTTGTAAAAATACACTGATGAAAATATTACTGATGTTGTTATATTAATTTAATAACATAATTAATTTGATATAGTATGTTACATTAATATTAACACTAAATTCATGCTCTACCAAAGACTTACCCACATTATCATTTTATTAATAGTTTCTTTGTATTGCTGAGTAATATTCCATTATATGACTATATCAAGTTTTTAAAATTCACTTCCCAGTTGAAAGATAGAAGAAAACACTTAAAATTTTTAATTTATTCTCTCTGAAAGATGAGTGTCTATGAAACAAACGCAAAGTATTACAGGAGAGTCTGAAAATTAATTTAATCTAAATTTAAAAATTAGGCCTTGTAGGCCCCCGGAGGGAGGGCCCCCAGTGCACGGGGAGCCACAGGCGGGGAGCGCCGGTCTTCTGACCGCCAGCTCACTCCCTGCCTTGTAGGCCCCCGGAGGGAGGGCCCCCGGCGCACGGGGAACCATGCGGCCTGGAATGCTGTTGCGCGCCAGTCTTCAGGCTGGCTGCTGCTGCTCAATTGAGAACTATCATGACACAGAGAAACAATGACACAATTGGCCCACCATGCAGCGGCTGCAGATGCCCACCTATGGACATGTGTTAATCATTCAAACATGGAGAAACCCCTGGGAATACATGCTGTACAACGGGCTACTCTTGCTCCCGCCATTGAGAACCAGAAAGGTCTAGAGTCAGCAGAAGAGCAACTGCTGAACAAGGACTCGGAGAACATGAGAATGCAGACTAAGCTCAATGGGGCAGAGGTCCTGTGGACTGGGGTCATGAGAGCCGCTCGGAAGCTGTAAACCAGGAGGACCTTGCACAATACATGCGGAGACTCCTTGGAAGCCATTCTTCCCCTGACAGTACAGGCTGTGGTGGAACCCCGGAGAAGTCTGCAACAGGATTCCTGCTGCCTGTGCTGACAGCTGGGGAGAGGACACTAACTGGTTGCGGGCTCCCAATGCGATGGGAGGCTAGAGAGAAAACGCTACAAAAAATGGCTTTGGCCCCAGATGGCTCACTTGATTTTTGACAACCCTTAGGCTGTATCTTCTTGTTAGATCCTTCTTGCGTATCTCTGTCTTCCTGAGAAACCACTT